>NC_054553.1:29757500-29975000 GCF_017654505.1 Polyodon spathula
CTGCACAAGAGACAAGCGAGGGGCTGAGCCTCGACAGCACGGAGAGAGAGAAGCAGCTGAAAGGCTGGGAGTGGAGGTACCGGCTCTACAAGAGGATGAAGACAGGCTTCGAACACGCCAGTGAGTTCAGGGGAGAAGGCAGGGGGAGGTGCAGGAGTTCACCCCTTATACATGAGAAACTGAGAGGTGGTTCAGATCGTTTCTTCTTAAAATGCATGTGAGAGCACTGCAAGTATCACACAGAGGAAGCTGATCATTTGGATGATCCAGCCTGTCAGTACATTTTAAACCCTGTTTTGTGCACCTTGTTACAAGAATAAGAAAGTGTCGGGTTTGGGGGGGGGGGCTAATTCATATGAATTTCAATAGGATTGCATAGGCTTGACATCAGAATAATGAAAGTTTTGTTGTTGATTTATAATGATTTTTCTATCCCTGAAGATAGCAAATGTACCCTGAAGGTAGCAAATGTATAATGATTTCAAGGGGAGCACCACAGGATTAGCAGCTAATGTATTGGAATTCATAGGGATTTGCAACTGTTATTTTAAAGGTTGCCCGTTCCAGGGACTGTAGATAGAACAAACACTTACTTTAATTTTCTACCTACTGTGCCTTCTTAACTTTTAGCCACCAGCTTCAACCCCCAGCAAGTTCATGCAGTCCCTCTTCATGCTGACATATACATGTAGGAACCTAACATTCTTATTGCCATCAGGATATTGATCTGCTTTTCATTTTGACATGCAAGAGAAATCCCATTCTCACAGAATGGTGTGCATCGCTGTGCTTGGGTTCCCCTTGCTCTGGAAGATTTAGACATGAAGTCAGTGTCTAGAACCAGGATGAAAGCAGCACTGCATATGTGGGGGGTACTCTGCACATCTGAAGCTACAGTTATACTGTTTAATCTAACAGTATGCAAGTAAATATCAAAGAACGCAACATGTTAGCCTAAAGCAAGATTTGTAGAAAAACAACCTTTTATAAGGGTCTCATATTTGTATTGCTGCAGCTAAATACAATACAGAACAGACCTTGCCTTCCCTTCATTAACTCCACATGCTTGCCGATTCATCTGCCCTGCCCTTCGTTCTGCATTGGAAAGGGGTCACGGTGTTTGCTGCATGTTGGGTTTAGAAACTTTTTTTTTTTTCACTGACCTCCTGGTGTTGTCTTTCGTCCCAGGAGCCCCCGAGACGCCGTCCAGCGTCCGTCTCAGTGTAACGAGCAGCACATCCCTCACTGTCACCTTCCAGGAGCCCCTCAGCGTCAACTCAGCTGTCGTCACCAGATACAGAGGTACTGCAGCTTTTCCAGGGCCTCTGCTTCAACCAGAGCTGTTTATTCACACATGTCTTCAAGTCAAGCATCACGTAACCGGTGTCCTTCAAAATAAAGGGCTAGATTCTCAAAGCTCTTTACTCCAAATCGCCATTAGCATATTTTTTTTCAGAAATGAGACACACTGATTAAAGATACCAAGCCAGAAATTAGCAACTCAGACATTAAATGCTGGATCTTGTGAGCCGTTTTAAGTTGTTGTTGTTTTTGTTTTTGTTTTGTAATTTTTTTTTTCCCTTACATGCTGTCTACTTCAATCTTAGTTGTTGGGATGTATATGTTTAAATCTATACTGCAATGACTTAATACTCTTTTAGAAGCATCCAGAACACAAACTGTAGTCTAAATGTCTGGACAAGGTGTCTGTCTCAGTCTCTGCTGGACTCTCTGCATAAAGATGTTAATAGAAATGTCAATGAAAGCTGTTGTTTATACATTTCAGTTAAACTTGGCATGTCAGTTTTTAGAATGAAACTGCAAAGAAACTCTGGATGTGATTTAAAAAAATAACATGCAGAAAATCACAAAAACCTGGAAGCTGCAGTTTATTTAAAAGTCAACTGCTGTTTTGTACCCTTTCATTTCATATTGTAGTCCTTCTCATTGGGGTTGTATATTGTAGTCCTTCTCATTGGGGCTCTATATTGTAGTCCTTCTCATTGGGGCTCTATATTGTAGTTCTTCTCATTGGGTTGTATATTGTAGTCCTTCTCATTGGGGTTGTATATTGTAGTCCTTCTCATTGGGGCTCTATATTGTAGTCCTTCTCATTGGGGCTCTATATTGTAGTTCTTCTCATTGGGTTGTATATTGTAGTCCTTCTCATTGGGGTTGTATATTGTAGTCCTTCTCACTGGGGCTCTATATTGTAGTCCTTCTCATTGGGGCTCTATATTGTAGTTCTTCTCATTGGGTTGTATATTGTAGTCCTTCTCATTGGGGTTGTATATTGTAGTCCTTTTCATTGGGGTTGTATATTGTAGTCCTTCTCATTGGGGTTGTATATTGTAGTCCTTCTCATTGGGGCTCTATATTGTAGTCCTTCTCATTGGGGCTCTATATTGTAGTCCTTCTCATTGGGGCTCTATATTGTAGTTCTTCTCATTGGGTTGTATATTGTAGTCCTTCTCATTGGGTTGTATATTGTAGTCCATCTCATTGGGGCTCTATATTGTAGTTCTTCTCATTGGGTTGTATATTGTAGTCCTTCTCATTGGGGTTGTATATTGTAGTCCTTCTCATTGGGGTTGTATATTGTAGTCCTTCTCATTGGGGTTGTTAGGAGTGGCTACACACCCTGTTATGAAAAAACATCTGCACATGTAGTTTATATCAAAGTAAAACCAACTGCCACAAAATAAAGAATGCTAAACCCTTTACAGAACGTTAACATATTGTATATCCTCTTAAAGGATCATTGATCAGTGTATGGTGCATTGGTGGCAACCTTCAGCTTAATCTTGTTGGTTTTCTTGACTCTGGTTTTACCTAATGATCCTGAAGCTTGTATCATAAAGACATAGAGAACTATATATATAATGGTTTGTAAAAACCCCATCCAGAGCAATTAAAATGCATTTATTGTAGAGCTTTCTGCGAATGACAGGTTTTGCTGCAATTTAGTTGTCTGGACTCTTGTCCTCCTTTCATGGGTTATTGTTAGTATTTCTTTTGGACAGATACGCTTCGCTAATAGAGCTGTTTTGTGACTGTTTCAGCCCAGTGCTTTCCATAGTTACTGAACAGAAACAAAACATTTCCTAGGTACAAGTTTGGTGCGTTTCAGAGCAGTTCAGTCCCTTTATTAATAAATAATCGACATATTCAAGGAAATAACTTTGAACTGAATTACTCCACTGAAAACACTCTTTAACCCCACTGCTGTTTACCAGTAGTTAAACGGAACACAAACGTGTTTAAAACAAGTACCCCATAATATTAACGTTATCATGAAGTTTCCCCAAAATATTGATATTTTTAGCTTGGGTTCCCCCAAAAAAATGAAACGTCCATGAAATACCACCGTGTTTCGCTACAGTCTCATATAATGGTAATTCTCAGAGGCCATAAACCTACCCCCTACCCCCTACCTCCAGAGGCTTGGAAGAGGAAGACACCGTCCTGTCATTCTCCATGCATTCTGTGTTCAAGCTAATCCCAGTACAGCAGGCTAAAATATACACCATTCACACACGCTGCTGTTTGCTTTTCCTCATTCCTTCCAGTCTCTGATTCAACTGATCCTCGTTCCGTACCACAAAGCTGCTGCTTTTTTATTATTATTATTATTATACAGAGAGTGAAATTTCGCAGTTGAAATTGGCCGCTTGCTGTCTAACTAAAGGACTAGAAGCAAACAATCCACTTTAGCATCAATTGATGTTGAGAAAGGAAAAAACTAAACGTGTTTTCTTGTTATCACCCAGCATGTTTTAACAGCGAATGATGAAGCCTCATTTACTGCTGCAGCTCTTTTAAGCCTCTGACAATCATTTTGATGCCCACATGCAGTTACGTTTTCTGCACGCTAATTTCACCGCAATTGTTTCCTGAATCATGCAGCACCATTAAAATGTGTTTTTGTACATGTATCTGTTTTTCTCTCTCCTCTCTCTCGTTTGTGATTACAAGAACATCACTCATTTATATTTTTCTAGGCATCACCTGCTGTGATTTTATGATGATCCTTGCAGAAGTAAATCCAATAGCTTGTTGTAGCTGCTTCCCTGAATGAAACCTTTGGGAAATAATAAAAAAAAGACAATACCAGCAGCACAAAAACAAAAAAGAAACAGCTAAATATGTTGGCGCTATCATTTTTTTTTTCTCCTGTTGGTAGCTTATTGAAGTGTCTGCACATATTCTTGTTTCGATCCTTTTTCCCCTGTTTCTGTATGCTAGGAAAATCGGTGCTGTAGAATTTGTAAGCAGTACAGCTAACAGCTAATCAGTGAGAGCAGTTTAATTAGCAATGGGTCCTTAAAGCAAACCAATACTGACTTAAGTACATCCATGGGGATTTGTGACTCCTTCAAAAATCAAGAATACATCCCCCTCAAATGCAGCTATTGGCAATTGAAACCCAAAGAAATCCAGTGTTACATTTTAGCCGTAATGGGGAAACACAGCGTCACAAGAGGATAGTGCCCCTAGGCCAGTGGAACAGGAGGGCACATTATCCGCTGTGTAAAACAATGAGCTTTTAACTCATCTCACTGACAGGGGTCAGAATCCCCAAAGGTAATGCATCCCAAAACACTGCCGGCACAAAGTGGTCTGACATGCACCCCACTTCTTTATTGGAGTAGCTGGGGGTGGGGCGAGGGGTCAAAACCTGTTTCTAAATGAAATGCCAGGATATCAGAAATCCTGCCAGTGCTTTGATAGTAATCATTTAGTAATTTCTACAGGGCAGCTTCATAACCTAATTCCTAACGAATTTACAGAAATCAAATCACTTTTACGGTTTCCCGTTTTATATGTAAGCATGCATTCATCATGAGCGCGCACTTATGCACTTATGCACTTATTTTTAAGTGTGGCTTGGTTTGTCTTATGAGAGGGATCACTGCAGAATTGAACCATGAGGAGGTTAATGCATTCCATACGGGATGCCAGCTTAATTAGCCAGACTCCTCCTCACGCAGTCTGCCGCTGTTGTGTACACTGTAGGCATGTTAGTGTCTCGAAAATGGTTTCATTTGATATTCACAAAACTCTGCAAGCCTGTTGCTGGCTAATAACATTCCAGAGCAGTTTCAAAAGTAGCAAACTGTACTGTTGTACAAAACAGGTCTCTAAAAACACATGAATGGTCCTTAAATGACCTGCGAGTTAAATAGCGCTTTCCAACCGCCTTTAAAACATGTTGAAAAAGCAGATCTTGTCCTCAGCAAGCTTCCTTTACAATTCCTGAACTGTAAGGAGTTCAGGTTCGTAATTGTAGAGCCCCAACCACTGCAACTGACACAGAAAGGGTTGAAAAAAAAAACTACCATGACAACCTTTTGTAGTTCATTTACATATAAAAGCCCGGAAGGTCTCCATTCTGATTTTCAAAAGCAGCGGTAAAAGGATTCTCGACTGATTGGGGGGGGGGGGGGGGGTCCAAGAGTGGCTGTATCCTTACATGTGCAGCCTTCCAGTTACAATATGTGAATGGGGTTTGTATTTGTGAGGGGTTCCAGTTGCCATGGTCCCCAAACGGAATGTTGCTAGAAGCAGTGGGTAGAATCTGGGACTTGAAGCAAAGAGCATTGCAATCAATCTCATGCCGCCATGCAGATTCAGACAGATTCAATCAAAAAATACATGGTCTTTATAGCCCTAGATTATGATGCTATTCAGACAAATTCCCAGTGATAATAGGACCCCCACCCACCCCCTCCCCCCAGAAATGTGTTTTAAATAATGTGGGTACTGTACTTTTTAATTGAATCTACCTCCTCAGATAGTCTGTTTCTATATCAAATATATATTTTTTGCATTATTAAAAAATGTTCCCATGCCTTGCATACCTCTTCTTGGTTTCTTGCTTGTTTTTTTGACTTTGACAGAAAAGCTTTGATGTACAAGCAGCCAAACTGATTAATACGGTACAGTTTGCCAATAGCCCATATTTTAACTAAACTGCTATGTTAAATGTTTACGGAAGGTCTAGGGTCAAGCTCTTCACATTCGTGCACGACACTTATTTGTATTGCAGTGTAGTCTTGTGTGGTTAGCCATGTCAGAAGCAATTAGAGTCACAGTGCTTGGAGAAAAAAAAAATCCTCGACATGTTGTATTCAAAAAACATGTCTAGTAAAACCTTGCTGTACTGTCCGCAGCCAAGTCAGCAGCAGCTTCCAAATGCACAGTGACATCAAGCTGGATCTGAACAAGCGCAGGCTGCTGCCTGTATACTGATCTGACTGGCCCAATAACTGCCTACAATAAAGTGTGCATTCGCTTTGACCTGTAGAATATATATACGCTAACACACAAGAAGGAGAGGGCTGTGCTGACACCCCCACCTGAGCAGGGAGTTGTATCTGTTCATTACTGTTCTTACGAAATGGCTTGTTATTATTTTGATTGGAGAGAAATGAGATCCAAACCACTGGTATGTCAGCAGTCAAGATAACAAAATGAAATAATAATTAAAAAAAACAATAAATAAGATTACATTTTGTATGAGTCACGTTAAAGTACTGTCCCTGTGACCTCAGCTTACTCAGAGCGCGGAAAAGGGATCTGAGATGCTGCTCTCTCGTGTTTTGTTCTTCTTGTAGTCAGATTCTGATTTTCTTTCTCTATTTTCCAGTCGAGTGGAGCTGCTCGAAGGACTTTTCCACATTGGCTGGACAAATAATCATGGATAATCTTCAGTCTTTGAGGTGCACTATCGCAGGTCTCACAACGGTAAATGCCAGCTCATTCGATTAGATCTTAACTTCTCCCAGATCATTCGGGGAGCGCTCTAACATTTGCATGCAGCACTCTTGGCAATAACAGCAAAGCACCATTCCTCTGGCAGCCACTGCCAGTCATTAAGCATCATTTGTCTGGTATCCATGAGCTACCAATGCACAAAGGAATAAGTAGAATAGGTTGTCCTGTGGAGAGATCGGAATAGATTGGGCTCACGCAGGGATTGGGAAGTACAGAGCAGGGGCTCGCATTGTAATCTCCTGCAGGATCACAGGGGTCAGCCTCTTGATAGATTCTGACTTCCGGATGGTCTGATTGTTAAAATAACAAGACTTCCCCCTCGACTCATTTGCCACTTAATTGTATTCAGGTATTTATTTATTTTCTTTTTTTTATTAAATTTTTTTTTTGTTTTCAAATTTAGTAGTTGGCAATTGATTGTCCTTCGAAGCGTGTGTCGTTTTTTTTCACTCTGCAGGCCAGCCATGCAGCCAACCCAGAGCTACAGCGTCGGAGGACAACGCAGCTCTGGGCAGCTTACAGGCACCTGGCCAGTCTACAGGGGTCGCTGGTGCGCGGTGAGCCGTGGACACCCTGGCCAACCTAAGCCCCCCCCACCACCACCACCACCACCACCACTGCCACATGGTTATTAACAGTTAACAGGAATGATCAGTGGATCTTTTAAAGTATGTGTTTTATTCAATCCTTCTACATTTCCACTCTGCAGGGTCAGGCCTACTTTGTTCAAGTTTCAGCCTACAATATGAAGGGGTGGGGGTCGGCACAGGCATCCACTCCTGATGTCGCTGTCCCATCAAGTAAGTTCATGCTTTTGCTATTAGCATAGATAAACATTTTAACAGGATTGCAATAGATTCAGGCTTAGGCTTGAATTAAATCAAAGTTATAACACAGGTATTGCTGTACAGCTTCCCTTTAGACAAATTAAATCATAACCTGTATCTGTGGGGTCATATGGAAACATGGTGCTGAATAATGTACCAACGCTGATATATTATTTTAATAATTATGTTAATGATATATATAAAATTTACATTGTGACTTGACTTTTAAACAAATGGGAGAGAAAGAACAATATTAAAGAAATGAGCAGAAAAAAGTAATTAAAAAAAGAGGAACTGTAACTAACCCATTCATGAAGACGTGCACAGCATATGTTTAACTTCGCAAATCTTTTAAACTGTGTTAAAAAAAAAAAAAAAAAAAAGATTTCTCTTAATAGTTCTAAAAAGAAATGGATAAAAAAAAAAATGTTGTTGTCTTGTTTGGACTGATGCCGTTTTTTTCTGTCGCTCACCAGACTGGAAGGAGTATGGTGGCAGGGAGCCACGCCGCCACTCGGGGCAGATTGAAGCCATGGAAAGACTCCTGCAGCAGGTTCAAAGCGCACATCAACGTTACAGCTGTCGAGGTGAGGAGGAAAGTGCTGGGCGGTAGGGCCCCAGCCAGGGTCTCGGTGGCGTCTGGAATTTCAGCTGCTTTCTAACTGGGTCATACCTTCCCATTCATCAGGAAAAGAGAGATTAGTAATATCGGCACATCTGGAATCACTTTGCTGTTATGCTTTAACACTTAAAAGGATTCTGGAGCATTTTATTCAGTCCTTCTCGTCTGTCTTGGTTTATATACTGTACATGAGTAAATCTAAAATTATCTGCGCGGAATTTCAGCGTGTTTCCTACAGGCACCTTTGTTCCACCTGACAAGAAGTCGTTAATTTAATGGGCCTTGCAAGAGAGGAAAATAAACTGTTAGCTTTCCCAGGTTTTATGTCTGCCTTTTTTGGGGGGGTGGATTTGGAAAGCACTGAGAATTGTAAAAGATGCCTTTGGAAGAAGGCACGCAAGTGAGGCAGTATAATATCAATTGCATTTACAGTAATTGGCAATCCTGTCCATGTTTGTGTCATTGTAATCACATGTCATCTGAGTTATCAATGTCTTAAAAAGCAGTAGACATGGAAGTGAGGTTTAGTGTTTCAGTGCACCCCTCAGAGCTGTGTTCATCGGAACCAGAGCCAGAACCACAACTCTATTACGATCACAGAAACTTCAAGTGGTATTTTTCTTGGTTGAATACAGAGCCGGCCTGATTTGAAATGGATCGGAATGGTTTGGGCGTGTCTAGAGATGTAACCCGCGTGGTGTGGTTTGATGGGCATTCTGAAGCGCTGGCTGGGTTAATTCAGTTTCCAGTGTCTCTTGTGAGCGGACGCTGTCACACTGGTAATTGTGAGTGGGGTATCCCCCAGGGAAAGGCTTGTGTTCCAAGCAGGGCCTCTCTGTCTTGAGCATCCCCAGCAATGCACAGCTTTCATTGAAGCCTCCGTTTTAATTCAGGTTTGTTAGCGAGCAGAATGGATGAAGTGGTCCCTGGTGAACTGAATGAAGACACTTGACATCGTTATGTGTATTACAAACACAAAATAAAGTAGCTTTCTGTGTTCAAACTAGAACTCCAGTTGCACTGCAAGTGAGACGATGTATGTATTCACTAGTGTGTTTGTTAACCAGGGGGATATAGCACATCTGCATCAACACTTCCATCTAGGAGAGTGCGTGTCCCATTGTGATGTAACATTCTTCAACATAAGTTACTGAGAGTATCGGAAGAAGGAGTCTGTCTTTCTGCCCATCTGTCTGCAGGCCACACTTCCTACATGCATTTAAACAACCACTTATCCAGTTTTAATGAAACCAGCTTAACCCGGGATACAGCATAGATTCATCCCTGTAGCACGCTTTTAAAATTAATAAGAATGTGTGCTAGATGACACTCTTAGTGACATGTAGGTGACTTCTAATATGACTGGAGCAGCGTGCCAGTCCTGTCCTGGATGGACTTCAGAGGACTTGTACTGCTTTGTGAGGAACGCTGGCCCCAAGCCCACTTCTACTATACTTGGCCAGTGCAGAGATAGAGGGGCTGCTGTTTCCAGCACTGGCAGTTTCGCAGCCCTCATGCTCACCAAGTTTATTACCAGACGATATGTTTTTTTGTTTAGGAGGGGGTGTTCATCACTCATCTATTTGTGAGTCAACATTAATGATGTCACAGAGTAAGGCTGCCAGTCTCATTGCCTGTATATAATTGATGTTGTATAAGTGTTCTTATTTGTTTGGAAAAGTATGTGTGCAGGAGCTTAAATTGCACTTAAACTGCTTGATACAAAATGTACCAATGTGTAGACTGGCATGTCTTAAAGGAGTTCTGACCAAAGTTTTAACACCCTCCTGTTTATTCTTGCATTGAAAACAGGGGCTATCAATTCTAAAGATGGGGCTAATTTGGTTTTTAGTGCATGTATTTTGTTTTTTAATTCAGGGTGTGCAGATACTTTAAATGCTGCAGATAGATATGCTGCTTCCTGGTATATAATCACTTCTTCAAACTCATTGCAGTGGGTTGACCTACAGCACAGGAAGAAGGATGCAGCAGTTTATCTAACGTGTTGTTTTATGAAGCTTTTAAACAACAAGAAGCAAATGCATTAAAAAAGAGAGGGAACCCGTGATAATGTAAATAAAGTTACGAGGAAGGTAGGAATATGGATTTCAATAAGCACAGTCTGGAGCTCCTGTAAGAAGGGTCTCATTCTTTATTACAGGGAGGGTCTCCGTGCTTCTCTGGTGCCTGTGGTTTACACTGCCCTCTTCTCTACAAGGGTGCTTACAGGTGTCTGGCCTAACCACACCAAACACGTTTCTTCCAAAAATAAACAAGTGATTTAATACTACTTAAAGCAATAGAAGCACTTAAGTCGTTTGCAAACCAAAAGTTAAAAAACAAACAAACAGCACCAAGCTTGCCATTAGGCACTCACAGGTGACACAATAAACAGAACTAAAAAAAAAAAAAAAATATCGAAATCCTATAACACTTTAATGTAAAATATACAGTTCATGTAAAATATTTTATAACTTACTATAGCTATAAATATATGTATATTTTTTATACTTTTTATGTACTCAGAATAAGGATCAAATCTTAACTGTTTCAATGAAGAAGCCTAGTTTTAACTGAATGATTTCAGTATAAATCTTAAATATGATGCCCTGGGTGCCCTGCAGTTTACTTTTGTAGAGGCAACATTAAAATAAATAAATTCAATAAATAATTTATATAAATAAAATAAAAAAGAATCTGTACAGTTACAAAGCCGCCACTATAAAGTCATGCGAAAAGGGGAGCTGATCTTAATTTATGATGTGTATGCGCAGAGCTGAGTGTGTACATTCTTAGGGGTGGGTACTGCACACAGCACCTTGTGTTCCTGCTCCAGACACCCCCCCCCCCCTGACGCACCCAGGGATTACCCAGCTGTATAACCGCCTTCTGTCAGGGAAGGTGGAAAGTGTTGCCCCCGTAATAAAATGATCTTTACAGACAAGTCCTCTGCCTCTGCCTCTTAAGTGTTGAAAGGGACAAGTGTGACCTGTACAGAAATACCCACAAATTACAAACTCATTTATTAGGCTTGACAGTGATTTTTGTTTGTGTGCACCCCTGTGTGTGTGGCAGACAGCTTGACTGGCGCCCCATTACTCAAAAGTAATCCCTATTTAAAATAAAAGAATGTATTTGTGTGTGCGAGTTTGTGTGTGTGTGTGTGTATATATATATATGATGTCAGATCAGCCTGTCAGAAACATTTAGCGTGCATCTACTAACAAAAACAAATGCAGCGTAGGGTTGTGTTCTAATTCATTTTACAGTCCTTCATTTTCTAAATTGTCATTTCAATACCCACTTTGCAGTAACATGTATTTAAAAAAATAAAAAAATAAAAAATGATCAAAAAAGAAAGTCATGAAAGAAACAGCACCTAAGCATGTTCGTTCTCCTAGGTAAGTCCTGTTGACAAGCCGCTCGTTTGTTTTAGTTCTCTCTCCAGATAAAGATCAAGGCACACGCTTGGCTCGGAGACGACCTGCTTGCTGACGCAATTTAACCGTGTGTTGGATCCTGTTACATCTGCAAACTATTTAAGCAGTCCTTGGACAGGAGGATAGGAGCAGCAGCATGACTTTTGTTTTCTCTCTCTTTTCTAAAATGAATGCAGACAAATTGTTTTGTGATATTAAAAAAATCTGTAAATGCCAGTTATTCAAGATTAATCTTGCATCACTGAGACCGATAGCTGCAGGGGGGGGGGGGGGGGGGGGGGCTGTGTGTAGTATTAATAACAGTGGCCATCTTGTTTGATGACATGAAATTATCCAGGGATTTGTTAAAATAACTTTTTTTTATCGTTCTGGAAAGTAAACTCAAAACTATTCTGCACAACAAAGCCATTCACTCATCTGTGCAGTGCCTGGCTACTGTAGCGTGACTAAATTACAGTGATTACATTTTTCTGACAACCACTCTAATCATATAAACACATTTTTCCAGAGGAATGAATCATTCTGTCTGCCTGTTGTTTACATGAGAGTAATTACGTGATGCTTAATTTCAAGAAAAGAACGTCGAAAGATTGGCATCGCTGAACTTTCTGTGGTGGGGACATATGCGCTTGAAAGCTAAGAGATAACTGATAGGTTGTGACTGCTCTGCTGCAGTGAACCCAATCATAACAATTGACCTTTTTATCTGTGGAGTTGGTGTTGTTTTTAATGCTCGCTGTCTTCTTTTAATATTTGGCACGGTCGATGATCAGGTCTTTCTGAGGCTGACTTCTAGAGCTGTGGGTATCAGCATTGCCTCTCCAGAAGTGCTCTCAGTAATCCAAGTTTCTTTTTTTAACCTTTTCTTTCTTTCTTAATTTGTACTGCATTTAAAATCGCGATGGCTGCAGATCTTGTTTGTTAGCACACTGGACACGAATGCAGGATACTTGGTCCACTGGTCTGCAGCATTGATGTAGCATGGGCTGGTTCAGTGGCCCTGCCGGTGTGCCATAATCCCCTCCTGACAAAAAAAAAAGAGCAACCTGCCTTAACCCAACCCTGGAGCGGGTCATCTTCAATTAGCCTTTAAAGAGAAAGCAACCAGCCCTGCTACCGGAACACTGAAAGGCACAGATACACAACAGATATAATGACGAGTATACCAGCTTGTTCTAGTTTGGACACTCGTTCATGAGCTACTGCAGGACAGGAGCAGGGCTTTGACAAGAGCAGACTTTTTCAAAGAAGACACAAGACTGCAGCTGAGCTTAAAGTCACCCTCCCGTGCTAATGATATTTTCTCGCATTGTCTGTTTCTTTCAGAGTCATCCAAATCGCAGAATCCGAGTCGCAAGCAGTCTGTCTCCAGAAGCCTGAAGCACCTCTTTCATTCTTCAAACAAGTTTGTGAAAACTTTAAAAAGGTACGAACGGATTCATTAATATAGCCGTAATCTTGCTTGAAGAGGTTAGTCCACAGTGACCATGTCTCCTTGCTGTGCTAGGTTGGCTGGTAACTGGTCATGGCATTGTGGAGATCCAGCAATGGCCCGCACTGGTTTGAGCTGGATGTGTGGGGTCCTGTTTGTTAAAGAGAGTCTAAAGACATCTCCGTTCACTTGTTTACAGAAATCCCACACCCAATTAGACAACTGCCCTCTTCACCAGCGCAGAATCCAGGGACAGGAAACCCAATCAAGCCCTATTACCATTTCCTTTCTAGGAAGCCTTTCTGTCATTGCTGACCCTGATGTGAAGAGCAGGTCAGATAAATTTACTGGCCTGGGTAGTGAACAGTGATTGGTTACTGTGGCCAGTCATCAGGACAGCACACAAGCACCATGTTCTTGACTGACTGTGGGGACTATGTAGGTTGTTTTTATTTTTTGGCAGGAATCTGACGGAAAAAAAAATCTGAAAGTAACTGTAAATGTTATCCAAGTGATATGAAGCACAATAACAAGCTTCAAGCCCTCTTTAGAGTAACGCTTTCCAGGATACCAAACCTAATTCATTTATCAAATTAGGGTTAATGCTAACAGGCCTGAAAAAAAACACTTTCATGACTAGAACCTGCTTTTTTTATTTACAGGCACATTTTGCAACTCCAGTTAACTGTGCCTATAGCAATGCTGGAACTGCAGTTATGTATTTCGTGCATGCCTCTCAGTACTCTGTGTCCTCGCTCTTACAGGGGGCTCTATGTGGCAACAGTATTCTATCACAAGGACAACATTCTGGTGACCAATGAGGATCAGATCCCCATTGTTGAAATAGACGATTCCTTCACCAGCTCCATCATGCAGGACTTTCTCTGGTTCACAAAGGTATTGCATGACATGAAGATTATCTTTTTCCAGCAAATACTGGAACTGTATTGTTGTATAGAGGTTGCTGTTGCAATTGAGTTTGGCTGCATGTGGATATCATGAGATAGCAGGTACATCATCCTAGGATTTACCAAGCTCTTAATAACACAAAGTTATTAAGAGCTTGGTAAAACTGAAGTTAACGAGACAGCTCCTGAAGACCAGAGGCCCAGGTGTGGCTAGTTAGGCTCAAAGTAAAGCCTGTGGCTCACACTGAAATTCAACAGGAGTCTTTACCCTGCATAGACTTTGCTGTTGAGAAGCATCTCTTTCCAAAGCAGATCACGCCTTTCTGAAGGACGTTCTTGCTTTTCAGATTTGGTATCAACCCTGTTTGTGTCCCAGGGCAGTAACGGAAGGCTTGTCTTTTCAGCTGTCGTACATGTGGGAGGATGTCCGCTGGCTGCGGCAGAGCATGTCTGTCTCCATGTCCTCCTCGTCTGCGCTCCAAGCCCTGCAGAAGATGCTGGCAGCAGCCGGGCAGTTGCAGGTCAGTCACAGTGACACAAACAATCCTCTCTCCTTCAGTAGCTCCTTTCCACTCAAAGCTGCAGAGTTTACGCTAGAACTGAACTCAATTGGTTTATTGCATTCTTCCAAAGTTCACCTTTTGTTTTTTTGAGAATCAGCACAATGTAATCATTCCCATCAGCCTCACAGTTTGCTAGTTTGCATGACGCCATCAGTTGTCAGTGTGGTATGAGGTCATCTGTTTAGGCAATATTACTAGTCAGTGGTTTACATTACTGCATTTTCCTTTATTTAAAATCTACTCAGGCAACTGTATTCCCGTGGTGATTTATAGCTTTCAACCTGTCCGAGTGCATTCCCTGCTGTGAGAGCTCTTCCTGTGTGATAGCGCTGCTGAGATTCTCTCTTCCCACCTCAAAGAGCAGCGAGAGAGCCTCGTGGGCGAGGGGAGTCTGTTTACAGGCAATTTAAGAAAGGGAAATGAAACGATTAGGAAATGTGGAGAGAGGAGGCTGCAAATGGGCTTTGTCTCCAGTGTATTTAGTCGTCAGGGCCAGCAGAGAAAGAGTTGCCACTGAAGGGAAGGGCAGGCACTTAGTGGCTGCTTTCATCGACCTATAACCCTTGTAATGCCTTTTTAGGTTTTCTGCATTCAAACTTTTTGAGCTTTTAGGGTTGTCCACTAAAGATAATTCTGAACCTTAACCAGCGTTCGCTTTTAAGAAGCGCAATTGCAGCACGATATAAAAAAATGTGAATGAAATAGCGTTCTGGTACTATAAGTGGGCGGAGCTACTCCATTAACCTTACCTGTCCTGTGTTTGAAAGAAACACCTGCTGTAGCTGACGCTCTATTTCATATTGAAACACTAATCTGTTGTATCATTAACTTAAGGAAAGTTCTCAGCTTCCATGGCTTGCAAAACAGATTTCTTAAACCTACTGTAGTACCAGATGCAACTGTACATATTGAGACCTTTACCAATGGAAGTCTTAGAAACAGCCACATAGACTGGCTGCAGCCAACACAGAGCCTAATGAGCACACTGCCTTCTGTGTATAATAAAAAAAAAAAAGAAACTGCACAGTCGAGCCTCACAGTGCAGCACACAGGGCAGCGCTTGTGTGACAGCACCGTTGGTAAGCTAGCTGAGCTCCAGCAACCACACCATAAACTACATGAGATTGTCCAAGCTCACGGCGTGTGCTGCAGCTTGATTGTTTGTGACCAAGCGCCGAGCCAGCGAGACAGTCCGCCAGCTCACAGGGAGTGAAATGTGAAGTAATAAACCAGGAGATCCCAATCAGCAGGAGTCCAGGAATCTCGTCAGACCCATGAGTGTGGCCTCGCTGGAATTCAATTAGCTGTGAAAGGACAGGATTATTTACTGGTACGCGAGTTCAGTCTAAAATAGCCCTGTCCTGTGGGAGAGTGCTCCCCCTGGACAGGACTGCACACTGGTTTCAACAGGAATGTAATCTGCAATACGAATCTGTGCGGGAGTGGGACCTTGCAGTGCGCCCGGGGTGTAATTTGTTCTCTGTTTAAATAACAAGATGGATTTTTCATAGTTTTCATGAAGGGATTTGAATGTTTCACTGTAATGATGTTTCTATTTCATTCTAATTTCAGGGGACGTCAGGTTAGGGTTAGGTTCCTATGTATGAAGCCAGGCAATTATTTGATTCATTTCTATCATAAGTGAAAATGATACCGTATACAGCACTAAAAATAAATGTACCTGAGTTCATTTGTTATCGGGGTACAATATAAAATGTGTAAAACACTTTGTAAGATGTGTAGAAATAGTTAAGATGTTTGTCGAAGACAAGTGCTCGTTTCTTTTGTCACACAGGGGATATAACATTTTTCAAGAGTGCATATGCAACTTAAAAACACAGTACCGGCAAATTTTTCATCAGCAGTTTAATTGCATTCTATTTTTTTCGTGCATCATCATTTATTTTTTCTTGTCTTCCATAGAATCTGCTTGGCACGCATAACTTGGGACGTGTTTATTACGAGCCCATTAAAGACAGACATGGCAATGTGCTCCTAGTTACTATAAGAGAGGTGGAGAGCCTCTACTCCTTCTTCAATGGCAAGTGGATGCAGATATCCAAGCTGCAGAGCCAGAGGAAATCCCTCTCTACCCCGGACGAGCCGACGGCTCTTGACGTGCTGCTGATCACAATCCAGGTATTGTTTTATAACTGCGTCCTGCTTACTCAGAGCGGGAGGGCTACCTTAGCATCTGAGTCTGGCAAAACTGTCCAGCAGGACTTCTGAAAACAATGACTAAAGAGTTGACAGGTGAGAGAGACCTTCAGAGATGACGGGCCTATTTCCACCTCAGGGATACGATTTGTATTCTGAATTTTTTTTTTTTTTCTGAATCCCCCTCTGATCTCTGAGATGGACTTGCAGTGGTTCATTGTATATTTGAAATGAAGGTTACGAAGGTTCCCAATAACACACCACTGCTCTGATCAAAACTGCTCCAATAGTTAACATATCAAAGGTAGAAAGATGGAGCTGTGCATAGGAATGCTCTAAACCTAGATACATTCACTGGGCTATTCGGGAGCATCAATAGGACATCCTACACTGCTGTTCCTGAAAGAATTACCCCCAGTTCAGGTAGATACTGGAACTGTTTTTAAACTGATGACCATTATATCTCGCCTAGAGGTATAATTGCAATAACTGGGTATTTCTGTATTACTAATAATTGTTGACTGCTAATGCTTGAATAATGTAAGCTTAAAAAATAAATTTGATTGACAAGTATCATTAATAACAAGGATTAATTAAAGTGCATATAATTGTTTCCACATTCATTTATAGTGTTAAGTACTTCCTTATATAATCACTTTGCACCATGCTAATGAGAGGAACATTGCTGGGAGCACAACATAAGGATGCATGTCGGTACATTTTAACAGTGGTGGTATACAACAACACCTAAAAGGGGAACATAGCCTGTAGCCACAATATCATTGCAAGCCTCTGTTTGTGACCTGCAGGATGTCCTGTCCTATCAGCGGAGGTGCCAGCATCGCCTGTCTCCCGGGCTGTACCTGGGCTACCTGAAGCTGTGCAGCTCCGTGGATCAGATTAAAGTCCTTGTCCCTCAGAAGCTGCCCAACGTTCTGTGCCACTCCAAAATCCGAGACAACTGCAACGTGTCCAGGTATCACCGGCTGAAACAAACACTGCAACTAACCTTGGCGTTGACCCGTCTTGAGCACAGTTTGAATTCACACTCTCAAGCTTTATCCTGCTGTAGAAGAAGTGGTCTTGGAAGATAGCTGGAATCTTCTGGAGGTTAAGCAGATGTCACTCTCCACAATGAAAGCCTGCTGTTTTCCTGTAGAGTGTATTGAGCGTGGAGCTGGTCCCCCACTTTGCAAAGTGCTTCATAAGCAGCGCAGCGTAGGTGCATGAATTATTACAGAATGCAGGAGTACCTGTATCTAGTAAGGGTGAACAGGAACACATAGAGTGATCAGTTCAGAGCAGATTTCCCGTTAGTTCAAACGCTCAACACCTGTTCATTTCAGTAATGGAATAACACCTGAATGTCTTCTGCACTTCTTCTGAGTTCTGAAGTTGTTCAATTTGAATTCAGCCCTGTGGATTTAATTACCTGTATTCCTTGCATGTTTCTTTGTAACAAATGATGTTGAGCCCATGTATATAAGTCACACGTTCATGCATGAATTAACACTTCTCTCAGTCCCCTGTTCATGCATGAATGCATGCCTTATACATGTGTTACAATGAAACATGTAATGAACATGGCCATTATTTTAAAGTGTTACCATATTTTTTATATTGGCTGACAACCCTGGAACATTCTGTCTGTAAATTTCAGCGTGTCCTATTGCAAGAATATTGAAGTTCACATTCTAGTCTCACTTGTTTGTTTATTTTAATACAAAGGTCACAGTGGTGACCCCAAAAAGTCTGGACAGGGATCCTATCATTAAATATTTTAGCACCTAGGCCTCTTGTGTTCATCAAAAGTCATTAAATGCAATGTCATGACCAGAGACAGTGCTGCAGTGTGTCAGCATTTATTAAATGCAATGTCACAGCCAGAGAGCAGTGCTGCAGTGTGTCGGCATTTATTTTAAATATGAAACTTGGAGTTGATTGCCGGGATTTCAGCAAAAACAAATAGCTACTGGAGAGAAGGTGTCCTGCAAACCAGCAATTCTTCTGTCAGTAGTTTTACTGTGCATTTCAGCACCCCTCACAGCAGCCCTGTGACAGGGCCTTTTTAAAATTTTTTTTTTCAAGAACAGTAACCTCTTGTGTCGGTCTATGAGTAAAAAAATATATACAAATTAATGCTGGGATGTACATAGGTTTCCCATGTTTGAATAATCTTTCAAAATTGAAACCCATCTTTTGAATACTCTTTAATTCTGAATTAGCTGACAAACAAAAGCATCATTTGTACCATACTGTATTAGAGTAGGTTAACCCTGGTACTTCATCAAATGACCTGCTAATTAAAGGAGAGAAAGGCTCTTCTGTACAGTACAGACTGTGCGTTATTTATTTCAGATGCTGTGATGCATTGACTTTCGATGCAGTCATTTATAAATTGTGGTAAAGGAATCTGACAGCGGTCCCTGTTTCTATATAGATCTATCTGTTGGGATAGTCGAGGTCTGCCCCAGCACTGGAGTAAGTGGAATGTAAAGAAATGCGCTGTGTTTACTCATGCCAAGTATCTCCTTGTGTGCCTAGAGATGAGTGGGAATGGCTCCAGAAGCTGTCTGGCCCTGCTTATGTGGAAAGTGCAGATCAGACGCCTGCCTGGCACACTCAATTGTTCTTCTATGAGCTCCAGATGGCTGTGAAAGCGCTGCTCAAACAAATCAATCTACCTCTGCACCAGGTACCTCTGACAGGCAGAGACACTTTCTTTTCTTGTCTTGTCTTTTTTTACAGTTCTAGACTACATACATACTGTGTGTATATATATATATATATATATATATATATATATATATATATATATATATAATGAATATATATATATATATATCTATGATTTTAAAAAATGAGCTTTTTGGCCAGGCTTGAATATATTTTCAACTATTACAGTTTTGGCTGCAAATGGTGCTGTATTTATGGAAGTAATTTAAGAAAAGCGTACGTCTTACATTGAGGAGACTATTGAAACTCTTTGAAGTACCCTCCGTTTCATAATTTCAATAATGGAGGTATTTAGATCCGCCAGCATTCACATCAGGGGTGGCCAAAGCTTGTCGTCTAAATTGAGTAACTGAACCAATTAACCTCTACCCAGACTCTAGTAGCAGTGCTAATGAACCTCTACCCAGACTCTAGTAGCAGTGCCAATGAACCTCTACCCAGACTCTAGTAGCAGTGCCAATGAACCTCTACCCAGACTCTAGTAGCAGTGCCAATTAACCTCTACCCAGACTCTAGTAGCAGTGCCAATGAACCTCTACCCAGACTCTAGTAGCAGTGCCAATGAACCTCTACCCAGACTCTAGTAGCAGTGCCAATGAACCTCTACCCAGACTCTAGTAGCAGTGCCAATGAACCTCTACCCAGACTCTAGTAGCAGTGCCAATGAACCTCTACCCAGACTCTAGTAGCAGTGCCAATGAACCTCTACCCAGACTCTAGTAGCAGTGCCAATGAACCTCTACCCAGACTCTAGTAGCAGTGCCAATGAACCTCTACCCAGACTCTAGTAGCAGTGCCAATGAACCTCTACCCAGACTCTAGTAGCAGTGCCAATGAACCTCTACCCAGACTCTAGTAGCAGTGCCAATGAACCTCTACCCAGACTCTAGTAGCAGTGCCAATGAACCTCTACCCAGACTCTAGTAGCAGTGCCAATGAACCTCTACCCAGACTCTAGTAGCAGTGCCAATGAACCTCTACCCAGACTCTAGTAGCAGTGCCAATGAACCTCTACCCAGACTCTAGTAGCAGTGCCAATGAACCTCTACCCAGACTCTAGTAGCAGTGCCAATGAACCTCTACCCAGACTCTAGTAGCAGTGCTAATGAACCTCTACCCAGACTCTAGTAGCAGTGCTAATGAACCTCTACCCAGACTCTAGTAGCAGTGCCAATGAACCTCTACCCAGACTCTAGTAGCAGTGCCAATGAACCTCTACCCAGACTCTAGTAGCAGTGCCAATGAACCTCTACCCAGACTCTAGTAGCAGTGCCAATGAACCTCTACCCAGACTCTAGTAGCAGTGCCAATGAACCTCTACCCAGACTCTAGTAGCAGTGCCAATGAACCTCTACCCAGACTCTAGTAGCAGTGCCAATGAACCTCTACCCAGACTCTAGTAGCAGTGCCAATGAACCTCTACCCAGACTCTAGTAGCAGTGCCAATCCTCTACCCAGACTCTAGTAGCAGTGCCAATTAACCTCTACCCAGACTCTAGTAGCAGTGCCTCCTCTACCTAGACTCTAGTAGCAGTGCCAATAACCTCTACCCAGACTCTAGTAGCAGTGCCAATGAACCTCTACCCAGACTCTAGTAGCAGTGCCAATGAACCTCTACCCAGACTCTAGTAGCAGTGCCAATGAACCTCTACCCAGACTCTAGTAGCAGTGCCAATTAACCTCTACCCAGACTCTAGTAGCAGTGCTAATGAACCTCTACCCAGACTCTAGTAGCAGTGCCAATGAACCTCTACCCAGACTCTAGTAGCAGTGCCAATGAACCTCTACCCAGACTCTAGTAGCAGTGCCAATGAACCTCTACCCAGACTCTAGTAGCAGTGCCAATGAACCTCTACCCAGACTCTAGTAGCAGTGCCAATGAACCTCTACCCAGACTCTAGTAGCAGTGCCAATGAACCTCTACCCAGACTCTAGTAGCAGTGCCAATGAACCTCTACCCAGACTCTAGTAGCAGTGCCAATGAACCTCTACCCAGACTCTAGTAGCAGTGCCAATGAACCTCTACCCAGACTCTAGTAGCAGTGCCAATGAACCTCTACCCAGACTCTAGTAGCAGTGCCAATGAACCTCTACCCAGACTCTAGTAGCAGTGCCAATGAACCTCTACCCAGACTCTAGTAGCAGTGCCAATGAACCTCTACCCAGACTCTAGTAGCAGTGCCAATGAACCTCTACCCAGACTCTAGTAGCAGTGCCAATGAACCTCTACCCAGACTCTAGTAGCAGTGCCAATGAACCTCTACCCAGACTCTAGTAGCAGTGCCAATGAACCTCTACCCAGACTCTAGTAGCAGTGCCAATGAACCTCTACCCAGACTCTAGTAGCAGTGCCAATTAACCTCTACCCAGACTCTAGTAGCAGTGCCAATGAACCTCTACCCAGACTCTAGTAGCAGTGCCAATGAACCTCTACCCAGACTCTAGTAGCAGTGCCAATGAACCTCTACCCAGACTCTAGTAGCAGTGCCAATGAACCTCTACCCAGACTCTAGTAGCAGTGCCAATTAACCTCTACCCAGACTCTAGTAGCAGTGCCAATTAACCTCTACCCAGACTCTAGTAGCAGTGCCAATGAACCTCTACCCAGACTCTAGTAGCAGTGCCAATGAACCTCTACCCAGACTCTAGTAGCAGTGCCAATGAACCTCTACCCAGACTCTAGTAGCAGTGCCAATGAACCTCTACCCAGACTCTAGTAGCAGTGCCAATGAACCTCTACCCAGACTCTAGTAGCAGTGCCAATGAACCTCTACCCAGACTCTAGTAGCAGTGCCAATGAACCTCTACCCAGACTCTAGTAGCAGTGCTAATGAACCTCTACCCAGACTCTAGTAGCAGTGCCAATGAACCTCTACCCAGACTCTAGTAGCAGTGCCAATGAACCTCTACCCAGACTCTAGTAGCAGTGCCAATGAACCTCTACCCAGACTCTAGTAGCAGTGCCAATGAACCTCTACCCAGACTCTAGTAGCAGTGCCAATGAACCTCTACCCAGACTCTAGTAGCAGTGCCAATGAACCTCTACCCAGACTCTAGTAGCAGTGCCAATGAACCTCTACCCAGACTCTAGTAGCAGTGCCAATGAACCTCTACCCAGACTCTAGTAGCAGTGCCAATGAACCTCTACCCAGACTCTAGTAGCAGTGCCAATGAACCTCTACCCAGACTCTAGTAGCAGTGCCAATGAACCTCTACCCAGACTCTAGTAGCAGTGCCAATGAACCTCTACCCAGACTCTAGTAGCAGTGCTAATGAACCTCTACCCAGACTCTAGTAGCAGTGCCAATGAACCTCTACCCAGACTCTAGTAGCAGTGCCAATGAACCTCTACCCAGACTCTAGTAGCAGTGCCAATGAACCTCTACCCAGACTCTAGTAGCAGTGCCAATGAACCTCTACCCAGACTCTAGTAGCAGTGCCAATGAACCTCTACCCAGACTCTAGTAGCAGTGCTAATGAACCTCTACCCAGACTCTAGTAGCAGTGCTAATGAACCTCTACCCAGACTCTAGTAGCAGTGCCAATGAACCTCTACCCAGACTCTAGTAGCAGTGCCTATTATTTCATTCTATCATTTTAGGTATTACCTATTAGAGTGGAATGGGTTTCCATATGTATATGTATATGAACACACACACACACACACACACACACACACACACACACACACACACACACACACACACACACAGAGCTGTGCAAAAATCTTAGACATGTTGCATTGTTCTACTCTGATGCATTATGAGGATCAACAATTTACTCAAACCCTACATTAGTGTTTTCTACTATTATAACAACCTTGACTTGTATAAAGGAGGAAAAACATTGAGTGAAATCGCTCGCATCACTCGTTTTTCAAGGTGTGGTGTCCGAAGCATAATCAACAAGTACAGAGAAACATCACCTGTAATTGACAAACCCAGGACCAGTAGACCCACAGAGCTGTCTAACAAGGATGAGCAATACTTGAAGATAATATCCTTAAGGAATAGAAAGAAGACAAGCGTTGAATTGGCAACAGAACTGGCAGAAGCACAGGTGTCATTGTCCATTCATCAACAGCCCAAAGCACCTTTGACCATTGTTCCATAGTCCAATTTCTGTGTTCTTGTGCATATTTTAGCCTTTTAGTCTTGTTCCCCTTTCTTAACAGAGGTATTCTTACTGCAACACATCCTTTAAGTCCTGATTTCAAGAGTGACCGTTATAATGTTGATTTCATGGACAACGAACTCAAAAGTGATGCAAGCTATTTCACTCAGTGTTGTTCCACTTTTATGTAAGTTAAGCTTGTTATAATAGTATAATACACTAGTGGAGGTTTTGAGTAAATTGTTGATCCTCATAAAGAGCAGAAAAATGCAACATGTTTAAGATTTTTGCACAGCAGTGTGTGTGTGTGTGTGTGTGTGTGTGTGTGTGTGTGTGTGTGTTCACAATGAATTACAGAGGAGCACCACAGTAATAATTTCATTGGAACTGCTCCTGTGAATGCAATCCCATTGTTTTTGAAATGTTTCTTGTCTCTGTTGTGTGAATGTTAAGCTGTAACCCTCCCCTCTCTCTGTGTTTCTGTGCATGTGTCCCTGCACAGACCAGGTTCTTGCGTCTGTACACACAGGAGGTGCTGGAGCTGGGTCACAATGTCTCCTTTCTTCTGCTGCTGCCTGCCTCAGACGACGTCTGCATTGCCCCGGGACAGAGTAACCCTTACACCCCGCTCTCAGGGTTTCTTAACCTCCCTCTTCAAATGTTTGAACTAGGTATACTGGCTTCTGTTTCACCTAGAAATATTAGCTTATAAAAATCCACAGAGTCCTATGTGTTCCCCCCTTGTCCCAGTGGAAGACCAATGAATCACAAGCATGGCAAGTTGTGCGGGGCTGTGTGTGAAGCTCAGTACAGCGCTATAGAAAAAAATATGACTGCTGTGGCAGTTCCAAATTATTGATGGTACACTTAAAATTCCAATCATGCAGGAGCTCATTTATATGGTCCTTCTAAGGGCATGTGTGTTGATAGTCTATGATTTCCTTTTAGCATGTAATTAACATTCTTTTGCCACGCTTTCACTCTTGACTCTAGCATTTCAATAAGAGGAAGATAAACAACAGGGGTCTGTGAAAAAACAAACCGTTTTTAGATACAAAAGCTGTTTATTAAGCTCATTTCAAGTTAGTGGGGATGTTTTCAGCTCAATACACAGTGAATAGTATTAATAATAACAAGCCCACACATACATATGACTAATGAAACATTTGAGGTGCTTGTCAAAGAGTTTGCACTGGAGCCAAGATTGCCCCCCATTCTGAGTCCACCATTCGTCCACTGTGCGTTGAGCTTGGTGTCTGCCAGGCTTCCAGGGTACAGTTCAGGCTACAGACATTTCTGTACAGACCCTAAACACCCCATGGCGCCCCTCAAGACTCTGGTGCAGAGCAGGATTCTCCGTGCTTCAGAGCATGGCACTCTCTTGCTTCTCTGCCTGCTCTGATTTAGACACCTAATTCAATTCTTCATTTTAAATGTTATTTCACTAAAATTATCAAAAATGACATAGCTGTATGCTGATGCAGGAGCCGTTATCGGTGGGAGCTTTGTCACAATCCAATGATTCATTTTATGTTCTAAAATCTATGTTAGAGTTCTAAGTCTGGAAAATGTCCTGAAAGTTGTCAAGTTGTCACGTCCACTTAGTATATATATATGTTTATGTGTTTTGCACGTTTGCATTGACAGCATGACTTGCGTCTTGTTTTCTCTTGCAGTTCATTTTTGCACTTACAAAGAGAAATTCATCAGCCTGTACTGCCGCCTGTCTGCTGTGCTGGACCTCGACTCGCTCATTACCCAGCAGTCCCTGCGAGAAGCCATCTCGGACACTGAAGTTGCATCGGCTAAGCAGAGGCATCAGCAAGTTCTAGACAACATGCAGGTGCACACTGTGTTTGAATGCTGTGATTGCATGCAGGTGCACGCTGTGTTTGAATGCTGTGATTGCATGCAGGTGCACGCTGTGTTTGAATGCTGTGATTGCATGCAGGTGCACACTGTGTTTGAATGCTGTGATTGCATGCAGGTGCACACTGTGTTTGAATGCTGTGATTGCATGCAGGTGCACACTGTGTTTGAATGCTGTGATTGCATGCAGGTGCACGCTGTGTTTGAATGCTGTGATTGCATGCAGGTGCATGCTGTGTTTGAATGCTGTGATTGCATGCAGGTGCACGCTGTGTTTGAATGCTGTGATTGCATGCAGGTGCACACTGTGTTTGAATGCTGTGATTGCATGCAGGTACACACTGTGTTTGAATGCTGTGATTGCATGCAGGTGCACACTGTGTTTGAATGCTGTGATTGCATGCAGGTACACACTGTGTTTGAATGCTGTGATTGCATGCAGGTACACACTGTTTGAATGCTGTGATTGCATGCAGGTACACACTGTGTTTGAATGCTGCGATTGCATGCAGGTGCACACTGTGTTTGAATGCTTTGATTGCATGCAGGTACACACTGTGTTTGAATGCTTTGATTGCATGCAGGTACACACTGTGTTTGAATGCTGTGATTGCATGCAGGTACACACTGTGTCTGAATGCTGTGATTGCATGCAGGTGCACACTGTGTCTGAATGCTGTGATTGCATGCAGGTGCACACTGTGTTTGAAGACTGTGATCAGGGTGTTTTGGACAGAGGCTTCTTGTATTATCTTGTTAGAATGTCCGTAGAGTTGAGGGGGCTCCACCAGTTCATTAGCACAGTTAAAGTGAGTGTGAATGTAGCTCACAGTGTCCCACCTCAATAGCACACATTGAGTATTTGTAGAACTTGTGTAGATTTCATGCGTCTAGAAATCCAGAGTATGCACGCCTTACATATTGTATTTCTAAACCACAGTTTGGCTCCCGACAGTAAAATCCACTCCCTGTGAACACAGCGAAAATAAATCTTATCCTTTTTAACATCAGACAAGATATACTGAGAAATAGTGTGATAAAATGTTGCTGCTATCAGGTTTCTACTTCAAACCAAAAGCAGCTGTAATTTGCCTTGTGGAAAAAAAAAAAAAAAAAACATCTTAACCTACCACAGTAACCTTTAAGATTACCACAAAACCACAAGTGCATTTGTGTGATCCCAGATCTAAGGAGCTTGAAACTCACTACACACACCACATGTTAAGGGCTGTAGAGGACCGGCAAGAAAAAAAAGTGTGCATATGCTGCACAGTTATGAAATATGGAATCAATTAGCACAGGGTATAAAAAGTGAATGTGTTAGGTAGTGTGTGCTTCTGTCAATAGCAGATTATTTGACAGAAACAGGCTAGGGTTGTGTTTTTTTTTTTTTTTTGCTCAGATTGCTTATATCTTTCACAGCTTGGATCTATACCACCTGTAAAGCCGCTACTAAAAATCTTTCCAGGGTAGCTGCGAAGGAGAATTTTATTCAGACACTTCAGAGTGGCACCAAGTGAAACCACAGTGTGGTTAAAAACACAGCTCCCACGTGTCAGTCTGGGTCATGTTTTCTGACTGTCTGTCTTATCAAGAAAGTATGTAATGCATCAACGTGTATTGTATGAGCATGTGTATATATATATATATATATATATATATATATATATATATATATATATATATATATATATATATATATATATATATATATTTATTAGTTTCTGCCAATGTATTATTCTGCTGAGTGTTCTAGAACTGTTAGCGTTGCCACTAGTGTTCTGAGTGCAGACTTGTCGTGGAAGTTATAAGATTTAAACTGAGGGTAACCCAAAGCCACTTTGTGGCTTGGAACTTGGTTTCAGGAGGCTAGATTTCAGGCCACTGCATGGCACAGCAGGGGAGATGCAGCAAAGTTGCCTCAAACAAGGTCTCCTGGAACCAAGTTTCAAGCCACTGTTCCTGAAAAAGTGGCTTTGTGTTCCCTCAGCTAAAGAATCACAAATTCATTAAGCAGGGAATCTCAGAAGATGGCATTTGAAGATAACACTTTTAATGAATTTCGGGATTCTTTTAACTTCTTGTGTTAGTGCCAGACACGCAGCACAGCCGAGAGCTAGAATCCGCTCTTACGACAGCTATTCTTTTAATTGCTGCAGTCCATAGAGGAATTAATAAAGATCCCGCTTTGACCTGATTATGATTCCTGGCTGTTTATCGTAGTTTAAACGTAGATGCCTGAGCCAAAGCCTCTTCTGGATTTGATTTATGGCTATGATTGGTGTAGAGTAGGCTGTCATCTCTGAATTGTAACACTGTGAAAGGTGGACAATAGGCCCGCAGTGGCCCAGTTCACAGCTGTTCTCCTTGTCGCTGGGCAGGGAGTAAAGCGGTCAGTCAATCACTTCAGTTTTATGCTATATCAGGGGCTTGTTTTCTTTTGCCTGTATCACAACCTTACAGAAATACAGTGGCAGCTTTGTGAAACCAAAAGGAGGGGTTCAAACATATTGAACCCAAGGAATTACGTAGATAAACATTTTATCGAAATTGTATATTTTCAGTGGCAATGTATGTTTAGGTTGCACATACCCTGAAAGGTTCAATATTTGAAGTGAAAGAATCATGAATACACACAGCATGTGTAGGTTATCGGGTCCCTCAATAATAGCGAACACAATTTGCCTTTGTTGATTCTTCTTTTTAATTGTTTTAGTGATATTGAATAAAAAACAATATGGGATAAAAAAAAAACAACCATTTACAATGAAATGTTCTGTCATACTGTAAAGATTAATCGTAGAACTGCATATTCGGGCTCCCAAGGTGAGGGTCATTGCTGTTGATCGGGCTAATTTGAAGAAACAGCTGCTTGGGTTGGTGTGGATTCCTGCTCTCCACAGCAAGCAACTGTTTCTTCACTCATTTCATGTTGGACGGTAAGTTAGTCCGATCCACACCGATGACCCTCGTACGACTGTCGGCCCGATTGCTGTGGAGAGCTTGTTCTGAATAATTACCCGCCTGTTGTTCTTTTTAAATTGAACAGCAAATGGATGAGATGTGGCGTGAGATGAGGTGGATCATGGACGCGCTGCAGTACGCCCGCTACAAGCAGCCTGTGGGTGGCCTGCCTGTGCTGTGGCTTGTGGATTCCATGGTGGAGCACGTGCCCGAGAAGAATGACTCCACATCCTCGCACATGGACTACCTGCCCACGCCCTCCCCCTCGCCGGAGATGCATCGCAAGAAGGCTGTGAGTGGTGAGTAAACAGCTGCGTGTGACAGTGACACAGCATCCCATTGGAGAGACATGCACTTTGCAACAAACATGGCCCTGTTCACTGGAGGCAAGGGACTGGCTTTTTTCAAACTGCTCTTTTAGGTTAAGCAGTGCTTTGTTGAACAATGAAAATAACTAACTAATAAACCTTCTCTGGAACAGTTGAAAAGGGTTTCCATGAGATACAAACTTGATTTAAGAAACCAAAATGGACTTCCTTAGCAAAACAATCCATAAAGTTTGGGAAACGGTTGCCAGTGCATTATATGGCTGCATATTATTATATTGCATGTGCTGCAACGACACAAAAAGAGTTTGGCGATCGCCACCTTGGACGTTTACACTTACACTCAATAGAATATTATATGAAAGTAACTGTGTGTGTGTTTGTGTGTGTGTGTGTGTGTGTTTCAAATGGTATTTGTCGTTCCAGACTCCCAGCCTTGCTCCGATGAAGAGGGCTGCTCGGAAGTGTTTCTCCCCACAGACAGCGATTACGACTCGAGCGACGCTCTGAGCCCGCGAGAGCTGGACCTCGTCTACTCCTCGTCCCAGGACATCTCCCAGCAGGTGCTTTCGGGGCTGAGCGGGAGCGCGCCAGATGTGCTGCAGGTGCACGACCTGAAGTCCCCCCTCAGCCCCAGGGAGCAGTGCAACAGGGGGCCCTTTGAATCAGACACAGACTCCTGCACGAAGACCTTGGGCGGCTTGACTCTAAGAGGCACAGACAAGGCTGCTCCCCGCATGCCGGGGAACAACCCCCTGAGTAAGAGGAAGCTTCTGTCCAAACACCAGCACCACAGCTACTTCAGCTGCCACCACCGCTGGCTGCGCGTGCACAGCGAGAGCCAGGCCGCCTCGCTGTCAGAGGGGCTGTACACGCAGCAGCGGGAGTGCCCATCCTTACCGCTCGAGTCTGCCTGCGGGGGAGACATGAAGACCGTAGCACAGCTACCACGTAGCTCTTTCTTACCTCATGCCTCCAGCCTCCCGGAAGAAGGGAAAGAGAGATACAAGGAGTCCAAATCGAACGTCCGCAGGATATTCGTGGAGCCTTGCAAAACGCCATCGTCCAACGAGGGCTTGAAAGCGTGGACTCTGAATATAGGAGAGTCTCCCCCTGCGGTGGGAGACGCGAGTGCTGTAGCTGGAGGCATGGGACAAGACATTGACTCTGATGACCAAACCAATTCTCAAGTATCGGAAATATTCAGCAGTACACTCTAGGAGTATAAGTGCTTTTACTTGATCGAAGATGCTCTATCTTTTTCTTTTTTTTAACGCAATTTGTATATGATATAAACGTTGTTGGAATCTGTTTGTATTTTTGTACGTGTTCTATAACTGAGCATGCAAAGCTGTTTTTTTGTTTTGTTATTTTATGTATCGTGCACAAGGCTTACTGGGATACTGCATCCTTGAATGAAATTGTTAAAAAAGAACTTAACTAAAGTTGCTGGACAACTCTTTAAAGTAAGAAAAATACACCCATGGCTCATGACTGTTCTAATAATCAATGCAACACTGACAAAAGCAATTTTAACTTGAACAACTGCCTGCATCCACGGCACAAAGGGCAAGCAACATAGTACGTTTTAAAATTCAATTCATGGCTATAAAAATATAGTTTAAAAATAAGTTAAATTAAAAGAAGAAATGAAAAGTTACCATGCTTATGAATTGGCACTGTTCAGCCATATGTTTAAATATAGGAAAATAGTGGAATACTGCATATCCAGCCAGCTGGATGGCATTAAAATATAGATCTTCTTAAACAAGAATTATTGTACAAATTCACATGTTATTTGTGTACTGAACTACTAGTAACACATCTAACAGGCCATGCATTTACCATTGAAATAGAAGTTCCTAATGCTCTTTTCATTGCATCAAGAGGACTACTGACTGAATCAGACAGCTGTGCGGGAGATAAGAGTCATGTGACTTAGCTTGCCTATATTCCGGCTAGACTACGCCACTGGCACTAATCCTAGACTGCCTTATCTAAATTAACAAGAAGCAGCCCATGATTAGTGCAAATCAGAGTCTGTGAATCCCATCATAAGTGGTAAAACATCATCTAGTAATGCACTGAACTTTAATTTCATTCTGTCTGTCAAAAAATACCCTGTGATTTAAAAGGTAGCGGTATTTAAATATGCCTCCTGTTTAGATCGCTGACGTACAATAAAAGGGAAGAACCCCTTAACGTCCTGATCAGGTATTCCACATTCCACTGCGGTTCCAAAAGCAGTCCATAAAGGTACCACTGAATTCCAGTATGTTAGAGGACATTCTATTGCATATTTATATTTTAAAACTTCATATTAGGACTACAGAAAAGAAGACATTTTTTGTCATAAAAAAAAAAAACATTGTTTTAAGTGTAAAACATTTTTTTTAATAGTAGTCGATAAATTAATTTGACACTGTTTTTCTCCCAGTTTGACATATCCAATTGTATTTTAAGCTCAGCTCACTGCTCCCACCCCTGCGCTGACTCGGGAGTGGCGAAGACGAACACATGCTGTCCACCGAGGCGTGTGCCGTCAGTCGACTGCTTCTTTTCACTCTGCACGCCCGCCATGCATTCAACCCAAAGCTACAGCGTCGGAGGACAACGCAGCTCTGGGCAGCTTACAGGCCTACAGGGGTCGCTGGTGCGCGGTGAGCAAGGACACAGCCATGAATAAGCATACTGTCATAGGGTAACACTTTAAAATAATGGCTGCAAATTCACAATGAATTCCAACTGAATCCCACAGGAATAACACCTGACTATCTTCTGCACTTCCTCTGAGTTCTGAAGTCATTCATTGTGAATTCAGCCCTGTTACTTCATGTGAGTTTAATTACCCGTATTCATTCCATGTTCCTTTGTAACACATGATGTTGCTCATGTGTGTAAGGCGTGTATTCCTGCCCTGTTACTCTCCCACAAGGGGATTGTGAGAACTGTTAATGCTGATCCCATGAATGCCTTGGACGTGTGAGCAACATCATGATCAGCGAGTGACTGAAGTGCAGAAGATATTCAGGTGTTATTCCTGTAGGATTCAGATGGAATTCATTATGAATTTGCAGCCATTATTTTTACCTGTCATGTGGCTGCCCATACACATGACATAACCTTAACTCTTTGCAACAAGTGCTAAAAGTGTGATTCTACATGAAAGGGTTGAAACAGCATCTTTTTAGGCTGTCTTTATAATAGCTTTTTGTATTTCCTGACAATAACATAATTGTTTGCCCAGTACAAGGAAAATTACTCAAGTTTTTATTTTTATTTATTTATTTTTTATATACAATCTCAAACTGTTTGAAGTTAAATATTTGAATCTCAGGAAAGTTTAAGTTACTCCATAAAAATGTACATTTATTCTCTCTCTCTCTCTCTCTCTCTCTCTCTCTCTCTCTCTCTCTCTCTCTCTCTCTCTCTCTCTCTCTCTCTCTCTCTCTCTCTCTCTCTCTCTCTCTCCTTCTGTTCCTCAGCACTTGCAAAGGCAACATTCTGTGTTCAGTTCAGTGCAGAGTTTTCAGAGCGTTCTGGAATATTCAGTTGTATTCCGGAAAGCCCAGGTCTCATCTGATGATCTGTTTTCAGTGTCCTATGCCTGTAAAGCTAAGGGAATACGAAGCCACTTGCTGGGTTGGAACTTCGTTTCAGGACACTAGGTTTCAGGCCACTGCATGGCACACCATTGGAGACTTGGAGTTTGATACAGCAAAGCTACTGTTCCTGAAAAAGTAGCTTTGTGATCCCTCAGCTTAAGACTTTGAACACAAGGGGGCAGTCATCCTCTGATCATTTTGAATTGAATGGTCATTGGTGTGAGGAAGGTATTCTCTACCCACTCACACACATGGAGAAAGAAGTCAGGAGGCATAATTGGTAAATACCAGTCTACTTTTCCTGAATGCTTCTGAAGCACATCAGACAAGATTCACTGAGCTTCGGTGCAAAGTTTAAGAATATCCTGTTCAGTTTCCAAAACCGGTATAATACCACTCAGATGGAGCTTGCTATTTATTACAAGTTTTTAACCAATAGCTTTTTATTCCCCTTAGAAAAAAAGCTGGAGTGGAATTCTACTAAATCAGGTTTTGTTCCCGTAAAAAAAAAAAAGTTTACTTTCTTTTTCAAAGTAGAAAAAAAAATACAAAATGATTGTTTCAGAACTAGAAGCTAAACCACTAGGATACAAGTTGGCACTGAAGTCGCTAATCTAACAGGCGCAAACGCAAACTGGCGCCCCCACGTACCATAAGCGAGTGTCTTAAGAGTGTAGAAGAGCTGGACTCGTCTGCATTCGTGGTTTTAAAGTTTTAAACCTCATCTCACTGACGGGACAGAATCCGTAATGGCAGAGCATCACACAACACTGCCCGTTACACTATGAAAGATATTTATCATCACAACAAGCATTGCTGAAAGTTTGTGAGTAGAGGCCAATAAACCATTTCTTACATCTGACTTCATTATCCAAAGTTAAGCATACCAAAAATCTGAAATATCATTTGTTGTTTGAAACACTATGAAAGTAAATGTAAAGTAAATATATATATATATATATATATATATATATATATATATATATATATATATATATATATATATATATATAGAGAATACGTTTTAAAACTGTCTTTGCATGTTCTGTTTTCACAAGCTTTTGTTCCGAGTTGCGCTGCTGTTTTCTTTGTATCAGTTTGGTTTGTGCGTTCACTTGTTGGTTTATTAAACTGTAAATTAAACATTGAAAAGTTTGTCATTGCTGGGACAAACCAAGTGAGTATTTTGATCTCCACACTGGAAACATTTTGTAACATATTACTTAACCAGATTATTCTGTTGTAAAACTTTTACTGTACTGTGTTTTTGGTCCAATAAGAAAAAGCCTTAACTGTGGGCATGTTTGTGGATTGCTATTTTGCTACAAGAATGTATGTTATTATTGCCATCTTGGGAAAAAAAGGGCACATTGCTTGCTTGAGTAAATTATATTCTTCAGAAATTTGCAGACTGTTTTTATAGTGTTATTACAAAGTTTGGTTTGAAGTCATTTTGAGGTGTAACAGCGCACTAAACATTCCTAACGCTCAACTGAAATATTAAAGGACTTTGACTGTCTGTTTACCTGAGTTTCGTTTGAACTCTTTTACAAATCCCAGAAATCAAAGAAGAGTTGCTGTGAGCGGCAGATATATATTCTGCTTGTTTTATATAAGCCCTTGAGTCACTGCGTGTATAACTGTACCATGTTCAGTTTCCTATCTGTGCTCTGGTTTATGATGCATGTACATTTTTTCTAGGTCCTGATAGTGCAATTTCTCAAAACCTCATAGATTTCACATGAATATTTTTTAAAAATGGTAAATAAATGTCATATGATTTATTACATTTTCAGCCCAGCATGCTGCAAGCCCCTATTGGAGGTATGATTGGTTAAACATTATATAATGGGAGGGTGGGGGGTAGAATAACTAAATAATAAAAAAACTTTAAAGCAGTGAGTGCTGGTGACAAAACAGCTCAAAGGAACCGTCACGGGTCAGACTGCCCAAATGTGATATTGCAGCTGATGCACCTGGGACCGATATCCTAGCAGAGTAAAAACCCCTACATGTGGGGGGTGGCCCCACCCCCCCCCCCATTCCCCGTGCATAGTGCAGAGTACTCATCTTCACAAACTGCATCATAGTACACCAACTCTGTGACATCATACAGCATGGTTTGAAGGTTGCTGTTCTTTTAATTCTTTGCCAAAATCCGAAGACGTGGAAAGCTCATCTGTTGGCAGTGATCTCTTCAAATCCACCGATGTTCCCCAGTGCACTCGCTGGCCCCCCATCAATTAGCAGCCGATCACTCTCCTGTTCTCTCCCCATCACCAGCGCTGTGGCTCACTGGCAGAGCTTCTGGATGCTGCTGTGGTTCAAGGGTCAGGTTTATGTAGAAACACAAGCCATTTCCCCCCGCTCACGTAATCAGACAACCAGCCCCGTCGATACCAACGAAGGAGCACTTAAAGTCTGCGTCCATTTATTTTCCTTAAACTAACAAGAGATGGCATACAACACTAATAATTCTCAGCTGGAGATAAGAGGTGTGAAAGTTCCCATCAAAACGCTCTGCAGAGAGGGAAGAGAGCAGCGTGTAGCTGAGGCTTGATCCAGGCACTGATTATTACTGTTCATACCAATCCTGCAAATCATTGGCATGTCTGAAGAAAAAATAAATAGAGGGGCTATCAAGCTAAAGTGCGTGCATATGGCCAGAGTCAGTGGACTTTTGCATGTGCTTTCTGCCTCTAACACTGCTGGACTGGCCCCCTTTCCCTGGTATTTCTGGTGTTTTTATGTAGAGCAAAAGCTGAGCAGTAACCCGCAGGTGATCCTTCACGAGAGGAGACAGGATCGGCTGCGCAGGGTTCACTTCATCACTTGTTAAAGGGTGAGCGGGTCGGAGACGACTTCACAGCTTTAGTTTGAAGTTTCTTAAATAAATCCTGGGAGGGGGTGTAAAGGTTGATCAAAGTAACCCCCTAAATGATTTATTTTTAACAAAACAGAATTATGGAAAGCAATGCTACATATTGTGTTTTCCAGGGTTTTTTTCTTCTATCTGAAGATTGAGGAGAATATTCTAGGACTAGGTCATCTATTTCAGATTGGATTAGTCAAGATCCATTACCTTTGCACAACGTCAACAAGTGATTTGCAGGTAATAATGAGTAATAATAATTATTAATAATAATAAGTTATCTTCCTAAATAAACATCAGCAGCAATCCAGACCCCTGATGAATCATAGAAATGATATACAGCAGAAAGTGAAATTAGATGTCAAATAAGCATGACGTTGAGCACTATTAAAGCACAGCAGGGTCCTTACTTACTCAGACCTCTGGGTAGAATGTCGTTTGTACACCTAAGCATGTTTCAGTTGACAAGCAGCAGGATTTCACACCAACAGTTTAGAATCGCCACCTTCCACTGTTCTAGGAATGACTTTGCACTGACCATTGTCTGTCCTGTAGTAATACAGGGATAGTATATACTTCTGCCTTGTCCTGATGTTTCAACCCTACCTGTTTAATATTCAATATGTGTTGCTTTCTATCATTCTCTACCATTCCTGCTTCAGTTTACATGCTTTTTTTACCTATGCTTTCAACTTCTGGAAAGACTCCTAAAAGCTGATTTCCTGAAGCGAGGGGGTTTGGAAACTGACTGCTGTCGTGGTGCATCGGTGTTCACTTTGACGTGCACCCCTGTTAAACCTGGAGTGGAACAGCCCTCCAGGACTGTAATGGGAGACGCTGGATCTAAACAGTGGCTGGTTCTATCATTACTAGAGGGAAGGTCTGAGTGTGTGTGAGGTTCATAAGTATATTTCTGACTTTAAAAGTAAGCAAACAGTGTCAGTATGTAGCTCTGCCACTGTTAAGATCAATAGGCATCAATAACTTCTAAGTTGCACTTGGCTGAGTGGTCCCAAATTGCATTTTGATAAGAGTGCTTGCAACTTGTTAAGTTGGGCTATTTCAATCTCCATTTGATAAGACTGTGGAACACCAAAAAATGAGTCGCCCCCTCATTGCATTTCAACAGTGATCTAATTAGAGAGAAAAAAAAACTACAGAATGAGATACTATTGAAGCCTGAGCATAAAGAACTGTGAAATGGCAATGGGCGTTATTGTGAATTTATACAGTGTTTCCCTTAACGAATGGCTCTTTGTTGTGAGTGACTTGATTGTGTGTTTGACTTTCACTGATGTCTGTCTCTGCCCCCCTCCCCAGCACACCTTGTTTGATTAGCAAAGCACTGGCGCTATCCCACTTTTTACTTCAGTTTGAAAACTACACAGGCAGACATGTGGCACTGAAATTAACCTGCGTAGTATATATTTTTAAAAAAGGATCAATTCATTATGTGGCAAATCACCTTCAGAGTGGTGCAGCAGGTCATCCCTTACAGTAAGAACCATTTGAAAGTATTTTTCCATTTTTCCACTCCCTATAAATTCAGAAGTTGCCATCATTGTTAAATGCTGTCACAGTCATTTCCGGGCAGGGATTAGCAGTGAAGTCTTATTGTAAAGTTAGCGCTAAACAGGAGCTGTCTCACAAGTCTCTCTCAGTGTAGCTTGCTGCATGCATGAACTCCTTGGATCTTTGGGAACTGTTTGGGGATTCAAAACGTAGCGGATATATCATGCACCCTGGAGGGGGGGGGGGGGGGGGGGGTGTTTAGAGTGGCCTTGGCCTTGATCTCCTGTCCAATAGGACTGTCTGGTGGACTGGTGTCTGAAAAACTACTGAAGCGTTGAGCGAGGATCTCTGTGATTGCTGACTAGGAAGGATAATATTTCCATTTTGATACAAAGTTTTTGCTGATTGTTGTATACCTGCTGGGTCAGTGATATAGACTTCTGATTGGATGAGCTGCCAAAGGCTATATCTTAAGATAATACTTGGGGAAACAATTACAGGGCATGTCTAGTGAGATGCTGGTCTGCATGCTGTGGACGCAGACGAATTTACAAATACCAAATCGTCTATACATCCCAGTCATACTCCACAACAAGGCATTGCTTATATATTGGTGGATAGTTGCTATATTGACATAAAACTGCCCTTCAGTCCAGGGCTGGCTTGAGGTAGGATATCAGAGCAAGGTGAGGAGAGATACCTGTGGACAAAATAAAGAGGACAAGACTCAAACTCCAATCCAGTTATCATCCATACAAATAATAGTAGCAATACTAATATCCTTATCAAAATCCCCCCAGTAAAAGCATAGTAAAGCGTAATAAAGCATAGCAAAGGCATGGGAATGGATAGCATTGTAAAGAATAGAGAGGTATGGTAAAACATATTAAATGTTGCAAACCAGGGTAAACTAGGATAAATGCATAGTATACCTGCAAAAATACCATGCCGAAATACTGTGCTCAATATATGGACCGGACCAGCCACCCTCCTTTGGGTCATATTTTCAAAGTGTTTCCTCCACTCTTTAATTAGATCCTATTAATTTGAATGAGAAGTGTTGAAATGTTAGAAAAATAAACCCTGAGAGGGATTCAAAAGAACCTAGCTGCTTGGTTCCAGTTTTGTAGAACTAACAGGTGTTTTACCTCTTTAAAAAGACAAATATGAGTTAATTGAAGAGTGCAGAATAGGCTTTGAAAGTATAGCCTGCAATGTCTTATATATCAGAGTGCTGGAGAGATGTCAGAGTTGCAGTACAGCCCTGTAAGGCCCAGCCAGGCACGCTGACAAATCGACCGTTCAAATTGCCTCCTTGTTAGATCTTCAAAGGCTTTTTGGAGGGAAAAAAACAGAAAAAACAAACCACTTGAAATCTTTATCGTGGAAGGTCATGAAAGAATCAAGCCCTACCCTCTAGAACGAGGAGGGAGGGCCGGCGATTCTCGATTAAGATAAAGATTTTTTTTTTTTTTTTTAATCAGTGCTACACACTGGATTATTTGTTGTACAGTTCTTAGGTCTTGTTTCATTGCCACACAGAAACACCAAAGAGGTTTTCTCATTTGTTCTGCCAGTTTGCACAAGAATTACCAAAGGCATGCACAGGTCAGGTACTTACGGTAAATGTTTAGCTGTATTATTTGTGTGGGAATTCACACAAACCGTCAGTATATGTGACCAATTTAGCTCACTGTTGCGACAGCCTTGTTCAGGGCAAGGAAAACAAACTTAAAGAACTAAACATGCTGTTTTATTGCACTGTTAACGCAAAATAAACCGTCACAGAAACATTATATTTTGCCTTAATACCAGTTAGGTCATTTGCGTCCAGAAATTCTGGAAGACTTCAGGACCCTGATACAAAACTGTAAGTCATTTCATGGGTGAATTCTAGTGATAAGGAACACACACTGTCTGTGTTTTTTGTACATGTATGTTTAAAATGACTGCTAGTGTGTCAGACCTTCAGTGAACAATTGGAAACACATCCAACAATAGGCATTTCAGTGTTGATTTCCCCAAGGTTTCCTAATAGCAAGCTTCAAGTCAAACCTCCCAAATGGAACGGGGCTGTAAAAAACACAGCTCATAAATCGAAAAAGGTATCATTTTCAAATACTTTATAAAATAAATGAGGTGTCTTTTAAATGCTGAAGCACATGAAAATAAAACAGAACTGCTGTACATTTGCATGTGTGCAGCGATCTAAAATAAACAAAGAACTCCATAGTCAGCGATATAGGTGGATAGAACCCCAACTCCTTTCAGAATGCTCTGATTCGCTGCTGCTGTGATTTCAAATCTCCTTTCAGAATGCTCTGATTCACTGTTGCTGTGATTTCGAACCTCCTTTCAGAATGCTCTGATTCGCTGCTGCTGTGATTTCGAACCTCCTTTCAGAATGCTCTGATTCGCTGCTGCTGTGATTTCGAATCTCCTTTCAGAATGCTCTGATTCGCTGCTGCTGTGATTTTGAACCTCATTTCAGAATGCTCTGATTCGCTGCTGCTGTGATTTTGAACCTCTGATTTCAGAATGCTCTGATTCGCTGCTGCTGTGATTTCGAATCTCCTTTCAGAATGCTCTGATTCGCTGCTGCTGTGATTTCGAATCTCCTTTCAGAATGCTCTGATTCGCTGCTGCTGTGATTTTGAACCTCATTTCAGAATGCTCTGATTCGCTGCTGCTGTGATTTCGAATCTCCTTTCAGAATGCTCTGATTCGCTGCTGCTGTGATTTCGAATCTCCTTTCAGAATCCTCTGATTCGCTGCTGCTGTGATTTCGAATCTCCTTTCAGAATGCTCTGATTCGCTGCTGCTGTGATTTTGAACCTCATTTCAGAATGCTCTGATTCGCTGCTGCTGTGTGACCATTGCTACACCCTTGTCTCTATGACCAGAATGAATGTTGGTCAGCTCAGTGCAACATGGTGGGCCCTGTCTATCTACAGTACATTAACTACAAATAAATGAACAGTCATTTTAGAGCAAACTGTGACCAATTTGGTTGCAGTTTAGTGGGCCAGTAGATTGTCAAGTTGCAACAGTTAGTAATGCCATGATCATAATGTGCAGTATAACAGGATGTTTAGTAAGCCTCTCTAATCACAATCAAGCCTTTATTGGAGACATATCTATTACATCATATCTTTGGGCACTAGGATAAGTGATTTTAAAAGCATCACGTTTGCAGCCTAAACAGAGTTTTAACTACAGAGTGTGCTATCCAGATGAACTAACTGACAGGGGTTTGCATGTAACAGGACTGTGAATAGTGATTAGGTGCATTTCACAACCAGTTATATTGAAAGAATATATATAATAAAATCTGAGCAGATACGAAACCCTATATAAAGAGTGCCTGAGTGTGCTTTAACAGTGCAATGTGTTTAACTTGCTTGCCAGAAAGGGTATCTGGTATTTTTCAGGAGATTGAAAATCAGCAGGGAAGGAAAGGGCTTGAGAAGTAAGCTGCTAGTTATATAAATTGATTTTTACCACATAGCCCCTCTGTTACAGCAAAAATGCACTATGCAACACTTAATGTGTGCCTTACATGGACAGCACTGGAAAGGGATCATGTTACCCAGGCTATTTTATTGGTTAAGGAAATTGGCTTTAGTTTTAAAAAGAACCGAGCCTCCATTAAACAGGCGTCTCTATAAACTACCATGCCCTTTCAAGGTAGACAATAAACTATCCGAAATCTGTGATTGAAAAAAAACACTCCCGCATTTCTTAATGCAAAATGGAAACAAGAAGAATAAACAAGTGATTAGTTTTGTTAAAATCATTAAAAACTTAAAGACTTGCAAAATGTGGGTGTTTTTGCCATGTTCGGGCTGGGATGCAGTTTTAATTAGGGCAGCGCTGTTCTTATAGCAGCATTCAAAGTGACAAAAAACAAAACTGTGATAAAGATCACTGTTCGTGTTTCAGCATCAGGGAATCGTTCCTGTAGTTTTGTACGGAGCGTAACGTCTTCCAAACCGTGCAGTGAAAGTACAGTGTGTGGTTCTGTACATCCAGTGGTCTGTCTGGTTTGTGAAAGTCACTCCATTCTTTCCGTGAAGGTCCTGTAGGAATCGGTGTGACTTTGTAAATAGGTTTTCAACATGTTGTCACTGCTGCTGGTCTTATCTCTGCTCTTATCTCTAGAACATAATTTCACCCCATTTCCTCTATGTGGTTACATATCACTTCCTACTGGCGCCCGCCATGCATTGTCACGGTATTAGCCCAGAAAATGATTCCAAGGTCAATTTAAAACTTTGAGAAGAAGAAAGGCATAAAACAAACGAATCAAACAAACAAAGCGGAAATGGAACCTTCAGGAAGTGGTTTTGTTTCGTCGTTTTTTTTCATACATGATGAGGCTGCTGCGCTTCAATGGGCTTGTCTCTGGCCTGTAGCTCCGGGCTCATTTCAACGAATCAGCGGCATCTCCTTCTGTTCCAGTTGTAGCCCACATTCAGTGAAAAATAATATTCAACTGATATTCATAATATTCCCTACAGGTTTTCATCATTCATTCATTCTTTTTATCTGTCAAACATAAGAAATTGAAGCAATAGTTCATTCAACACGTTACAAAAAATAAACATAACATGAGTTACCTAAATTGTGTAGTTTTAGAAGAAACTAAATTAGATAATGTTCAATATAGAAGAAGAAAGGATAATACTTGGATTAATAGACGCAATACCATGATCTCTGCAGGTTTGAATAGAAAGGAATAGTGTACCCTTACGTGATTATTATGCAGTAAATGACATCACGAGCACCTGTACATAGATATTAGTGAGTGTAGTTACCATGGCATCAAAAGCCTAGAAGAAGTTATTTTCAGAGTTTGTGAATTGTAATACTAATGAAAGTGCTGAGCCCCCTGCTGTACAGTCCTGCCCGCATTGTCTTTTTATAAAGTGCACTGGTGTCCACTGACCCAATCTCATTTCACTTGTGACCCGAGCCAGATTTGAACCCAGGCTTCATGCGCCTACATCTCCTTATTTTGACTAGGCAAAATTACTAGTTTGATCATTTGTGGGTTTCTTTTTTTTTTAATGGTGCATCTGTATTTAATTTCATGACTTCGGCACCCAGACTTGGTTGAGATGCTTCCAGAGATTTATAAAGCAAACCTTTTGTACTTTTCTTGCTGTTTTCAGAATAACTGTTCTTGGAGCGCGAGTGATTTGGTTTTATTAACTACGACTCTGAAGTTATAAAAACCGCGCTGCACAGTACACTACCTTGAGGGAATAATGCAGAACTAGGGACGTTTCCCATTTCACTTTTCATCAACCAAAAATAGTCGCTAGAAGTGAAGTGTGTGTGAGAGCCATTTAAAGAGGTAAAGGCAAGGTTAATTTGCAACAAAGTCACGCTGCACGGGTCTTTATACAACAGGCTTGGGTTCATACCATCGAGATCCACTGATGCCAGGACATTGTGATGGCAGACCATTCGGATGCAGTGCCTAGAGGACAGGTGGTGCCTCTGCTTGGGTAGCACAGTAATAGTTCCAGGAGCCAAGGGGTTAAAGAAGCAGGCTTGGGTTAACACCCCACCCTGGTCATCATGTGATCTTTTTGATGCATAATTGAGTGAATGAGGTGGAAATCTGCAAGATCCTAACATGAACCTTTTGAAGGGTCATCAAGATTTTTACCATTGATGTTCAATAGACTTTACAATCTTAACAAGTTGCGATGACCGACTATTGAGACTCATTTTCCATTAATGGCTACCAAGCCAGTAGAGATCATTGTAATTTTGACCCTCTGTTATAGATAGATAGATAGATAGATAGATAGATAGATAGATAGATAGATAGCCATGTGTGAGCATGCTGAGGGTAAATACTGTGCTTTGTTTGGATTTGTACAGTATACAGTACTTCCGTGTGTCAATGTTAACTACAGTATAGCTTTGCATGACCTGAAAGAAGAAAATAGGCTGCGGCAGCTGTATATAAAGAGCCGCTGCATTGTAGAGTAATTGGGATATGTGTGAACAAAGTCAGTCAGTAGTCTGGGCAGTGTTGTGATCGCGGATCCCGCAGCAGGTAAACGGTTTCTCATTTAATACGCCTTTTCAAAGGACGCCTCTTTTAGTATTAGACCGCTGTTAATAAGCCGGCGGACTGTGATGATTTTCCATGCCTGCTTAGCTAGCGCTGAATGAGTTGAGGGTGCGTGTGTTCATTAGGGGGGTTATTTCGGTTGGGTTTTATAGAGCGGCTCCCCGTGGCTTGGCTCCATACTGAAATATTGTCTTCGGCTCTTTGACACAAACAGAGGCTGGACTCAGAACCTGGCGCCAGCTCCATAGCTGGGGAATGTGAGTGTGCGTAAGAGAGAGAGAGAGAGAGAGAGAGAGAGAGAGAGAGAGAGAGCGCAGCAAAATTGGAAGATACTGTAGGAATAAAAAGTAACGATTTAATAGACAGGTTCCAAGCTTATAGAATGCATACAGTTACATTAAAAAAAAAAAAAAACTTTAAAGATTAAAAGCGTAAAAAAAACATTGTTGTTTTACTGGCCCCGTGCCTTCTACTGTCTGCGTGTGCTGAGCCACCTGTGTTTGCACTATGAAAAGACAGACAGCGAGGTGGAGACTTGTGCTATTCCTTATACTGTGTCTTCATTCCAATGCAATGTGGCACCTTTGAAGACGTGTATGCAGTTTATGGACTAATGCATTGAACTTGGTGATCAGGTCCCGCCAGTGTTACGCGGCTCAGCACTGCGAATATAACATGCCAATGCAGTCGGCAGAAAGCAGTATGGACACGTGTGCCAGCTGGTATTTGAAAGTTGATGCGAAACCGACTACATAAACTTAGACTAGGGCACAGTACGTGTGCAAGTTGAAGGATGCACTGTATGTGCGTGAATGCCTTCTGATATGTTGCTATGCATTAATGTTGATTGTTTTGGTTGTCACTATTTATTTATTTATTTATATATTTTTGTGTTTAGTGTCTTGAGTGATTGCGTCTATTATAAGCCTGATTCTTTTGAAAATGTCCGCAGACGTAGATCCCCCAAATTATGAGAAACGAGAAGCAGCGGTACTTTTCCCGAAGAGGTGTGTCTACACAACAGAGGTAACTTTAGATAGCAGGTAAATACAAACAGCTGGCTGCGAACGGGACATTGTTTGTCTTGAAAGTGATGAGGAACAGAACGGTCAAACGACTTGTTTTACTAGTCATGCCTCATCATAGCACAAAACCAGTAAAGATGAAACCGTTTCAGTGATCAGACCGCTCTTCCACACTTCGGATTCCCCCTGTCCCGTCAGTCACATGTGAAACTGGCCTACATCTGATTACTTTTTAGCCAAAACTTTGATGAAATCACATTGGAACGTCGGGGCTTGTCTCTTAAATTGCAGTTTGAAAATGACAAAGATTCGTTAAAATACTGAGTAATTAATTACTCAGCGAAATACAGTATATTGCATAAGATGTAGATGGATAATAACGCTCTGCGTAACTAACTCTTTAGCCTGCTCAATTAACCTATTCTTTTCAATTCTCAAATATTTTTTTCTTAAGTGACGTGTTTTTAAAAAGAGCATGTTTTAATTATTTTACTATGATGTAATCGTACATCTCCAGTGCTTTTCCACGTCGTATTTTTGGTTTTGCGGCTGGAGAAACTGAGTGCTCGAGAAAATGTCTTTGTCGTTTTCCATAAAGAAGCAATCCATCATGTGCCATAGATAATTACCAATAAAACATTAGCGAGCCACGCCACTGTCAATAATGGGCCTGTTTTTTTTTTTTTTTATTTGAAATGGGTGTGAAATTAGAGTATGCGTTGCTTGTATCACTTTATTTCACGTTAAATTTGGACCACTATCGCCCTGTTATCTTTCGCTTTCAACGAGGGAGCTCTAGACTGGAGCCTTGTCCTAATAGACATCGGTCTTAAATAGGCACGGTTGCAACAAAAACTAAAAAAAAAAAAATCCAAACACTTAAATATTGTCTGTCGATTTCATTTATTGCACTCAGTTCAAACCTCTGGTGGTGGCGAATATTTCTATTCTACCTATATTTATTAGGAATTTAAACGGTGTATGTGTGTAGCATCGGGGTCTGTCTATACAACGGGAATTCTGAACTTTTTGGTTTGATATTTCAGAAAGAAAGAGAAAGAGAGGTAGCCAGGCAGGCAGGCTAGGGAGGCAAAAATATCCACGAAGCCGAACGCCCATGACCCCGGCTCCAGTGAGCGCCCGGGAGAGGCGCCCCTAGTAAAAAGCCCAGTTAAACAGTTTATCAGCACAAACGCACACACTGCGGCCTTCAAGACAAAAGTCAGCCCCTTCTCAATGTTGCTTGCGTTTGATTTATTATCAGCACTTCGTCTGGGTGGTATGGAAGGCGAGATGTATTGTAAAATCACAAGTTTAACCCGCCGTCCGACCTTTCATCCTGTTTGCTCTTCCCCGGCTCCTGCAATGCCGCGGCTGGATCTGTTTCTGGATGCTGCTGAAACACGTATTGTTTAAAGTGCCCAGCGTTAGGGCTTTAACAAGTTCAACGTACATAGAAACTGCAAGACAACACATGTGTGAAAGTAGGGAGACCGAGGACAGATGCACTTTTTAAATTTCTTTTTACCTTTCGCTCCATTGCACACAGACGATTTTGGACTAGTTTTAAGACTGATACAGACAACTTACATCTGTCCTCTACCAATCCCACAGTTATCAAGAGCTGATATACCTACAGCAAGAGCGCTTGACAGGTACGGTGTCCGATGTTACAATTGACCTCATGAGTTGTAATGGATTTGTGGGTGTGGGGGGGCGGGCGAGGGGGGGAGTCCTTTTCAAGCAAGAACCTGTCACTCTGAGTCTCAACTGTGACGTGAACATTGTGTTTCTTTTAAGCGTCATGAGCAAACTATAGCTCAGCTAATGTTGTATGCGGTCAACTGTAACACGTGTTACAACTAGCCCCGACCCAGGAAGTCATTACTAAACCTCGTTATCCAGCAACAAACAACAAAACCAAGAGCAAGCAGTTGTGTCAATTGTAGTACAGAGATCAGGGATGAGAACGATAAAAGAGTCGAGATAGTGATGGCACTAGCTTGCTTCTGATTGGAAAAATCCAAGATGCACAATCGTCCCGTGTTACAACTGTCTCCATTCCCCCTGTATATCAGCGAAGGATGCAATTCCAGTGATACAAAAATAATTACGATTTTCTTCATTTCTCCTTTCATTCAAACAGCCAAGCAGCAGACAAACAGCCAGGCAGTGTGTTACTTATAGTAGCCTACCTATATAAGAAATAACAACCCGCATTTGTATATGGGCAATATTTTATTTCTTTGTAGCCTATATACAAGCGTCCGGCTTGAACGGAGCACGCGTGCATATATATAATTATATATTATAGATATATATATAATATATAGATATATATTTATATATTATATATATATATATATATATATACGATATATGATGACGCGTAATTGCAGTAGAGGGCGTCTCCGCGTGCCAAATCAAGCAGATCTCCTTATAGCTATACCCAAGTACGACCTCCCCCCAACACACACCCACCCACCCCCGCCCCTAGAGAGAAGGAGGTGTCGGTGATCTCTGGCAACTAGCCCACATCCAGAATGGGTTTATGGATTACATCACAGGCTGTGCGGATAAACCGGAGGAGCCCGATAATTCGCAGTTTGGCTTCCTGCGAAAGAAAAAGAGAAAACATGCTGATACTGCTCAGGACTGTGGAGTTTAAACTGAGCAGCACTCGAGATCTGAAGCTGGTCCTGCGAGGAACAGAGCAAGAGACTGAGCAAGAGACTAGAGCAAGAGACTGAGCAAGAGACTAGAGCAAGGGACTAGAGCAAGAGACTGAGCAAGAGACTAGAGCAAGGGACTAGAGCAAGAGACTGAGCAAGAGACTAGAGCAGCCCCGGCTTCTGTGCTGTGACAAACTCAGCTCTACAGCAGTGATTTTAGATAAAACTACTTGCATACTCTATTAAAAACAACTGTCAGGAGCGCACAGAAACACCCGTTCCTCGGACCATGCTTTCTCTTTTCCTGGACTTACTAACTACTAAGTCACTGGTTACTATGAGTACTGACTGAAGCTTCAGAACATTTAAAGGGATCTGCAGTCCGGACTGGGAACGGCTGGTGGTGCCAACCTTTGCGTTTGAAACCGAGTTGAAAAAAAAAAAAATGTTCTGAAGGTTTTTTTTTATAGACTGGATATTTTTATATAGACTGGATGACTGCTTCTTTGTTGTAAATCAATTAAATAAATTAAAAAAAAACATTATTAATTTGAATTCTTATTATTACAGATATACATAATATATTTATTATTTACAGCAACAATAACAAAATGGATCATTCCGCGTGTTTTGTGGCAGTGTGTGTTCTGGTTTTATTGCTGGGTCTTCGGATTGAAGTAGTGGTTTGTCAGCATTACTACCACCTCCGACCCGTTCCAAGTGACAATCTACCCCTTGTGGACCTTATTGAGCACCCGGACCCTGTATTTGACCCTAAAGAACGCGATATCAATGAGACCGAGCTGAGAAGTGTATTGGGCAGTAACTTTGACCCGCACTACATGTCCGTTTCCCCTCCTGAGGACCGATACGCAACAAGCGATGAGCTATCGGATCAGGACCCGCTCCTCAGGCAAAAGCCCACGGGGGCGATGCCCAGGGACATCAAGACTATGGAATTTTTTGACATGCTGCATGGTAAGAAGCAGAAACCGAGCAAAAAACTCAGAAGAAAGTTGCAAATGTGGCTGTGGTCCTACACGTCGTGCCCAGTTGTTTATTCCTGGAACGATCTTGGGAACAGATTCTGGCCCCGCTATGTGAAAGCGGGTAGCTGCTACATTAAAAGATCTTGTTCAGTTCCAGAAGGGATGGTTTGCAAACCTGCCAAGACTGCCCATTTTACGATCTTGAGATGGAGGTGCCTGCAGCGAAAGGGAGCACAGAAGTGCAATTGGATACCAGTTCAGTATCCCGTTATATCCGAATGCAAATGCTCCTGCTCGAACTGAAATCAACTTGTTAATAGCGACATGGATATTTTTTATATGCACTGCCAAGTGTAGGAGGGAATGTATATGTTATGTATATGTGGTGCCATTGAAATAATATACCTGTAAAAAAGTCAGTATTATGCATAAGATAACCAGCGTCTACTGTATTTGGGGCGGGGGGGGGGGGGGGGGGGGGGGGTGTCCTGGTTGTAATGCATCGTTATATTTATATTGAGAGCACTTCGCATTGCGAAGCATTTAAAAAAAAAAAAAAACAGACGTTTATTGAAGGACTTTAAAGCTGTTTTCCATTCTACGGAAAGTGTGGTTTTATGGACCTCAGTCGAAAATATATAGATTACAATGTAATTCAGCAGCTGTAATATAGCTGCAAATATAGTGGGAACATTTGAATGATTAATCTTGTAAATTAAGAGTAACTGCTATTTATTCTTTATATTCCTGTAGTAAAACGCCAGTAAAGAATTAAAGTAAACCACTAAAACTACAAGACTTGATTTTCTTGTTATAAGATTTGTTTTACTTGCTTTGGTTTGTGATTATACTTGTGTGTGTGTGTGTGTGTGTGTGTGTGTGTGTGTGTGTGTGTGTGTGTGTGTGTGTGTGTGTGTGTGTGTGTGTGTGTGTGTGTGTGTGTGTGTGTGTGTGTGTGTGTGTGTGTGTGTGTGTGCGTGTGCGCTCGCCGCGCTTAATTCTGCAGAGCGCTTTTGATAGCTTTGACATTCCATCTACAGCGCGACACGTGTCTTTCACACATACTAGAGTGGACGGCCACCGCTGAAACACAAGCCCTTAGCGCCGACACCTTATTAGCCTGATCGTACTTGATCCCATCACGCGAGGAACCCCTCTTTTTTCAAGTGTCAGACCATAATACCTCATAAGAGCGAGTCTATCCGGTTACCATGACACATTGCAATAGTTTAATGTGCAGATTATATAGGCTTCAGTCTAGATGGCTGTGTACAAGGCAGAACTTGTGTTGCAACATTCCAAGTTGCGTGGTGTGGGGGTTCCGCGACTAAAGCCCGTCTGTCTACAGCGTGTATTTCATTAAAGGGTTTTGGCGACTGGGTCTTGCTTGTAAGTGTTTGGAATTGGGCAGCCAGTGCTCTGTAGATAAAGATCAGCAATGCTGTATAGTTCACAAGTATGAATTAATATCATTTATTAATATCATGGGATTGCATATGGGGTAAAACTATCAAATACAGGCGCAGTAAATCAATGCTACATGAATAGTATTTTTGCCAAGTGGTGCCAGCACTTGTTTCTTATAAAGAAAAACGACATGTAAGGCTGAGTGTTTGTTTGGGATATTTTTTTCGCCTCAATCATGCTATGTGTATGCAGGGTTTGGGGGCTGAGTATAGCCTACTTGTGTGCCAGTTTTTCTCCCAGGCAAACCTCCAGGTAGAATGCGATTAGGGGTTACAGAGCTAGGTTATACTGAGGGTTGGGTACGTCTTCCCGTATAAAACGAGCTACCTTAAATTGACGTGCGGTTTGCGTGTTGGAAACAGAATTCAACTGCAGGTTATACGAGTTGCAATTCCAAAGGTGTTTATTCCAACTGTAGTTTAGGGGCGATCGATTTCATTAGAAATTGCTGCATACAAGAGTTATCAGTTCAATATATTTACAGCTTTTTACTGGGTTATTGTCGTCAGACAGAGTTTCTGGCAGTGTTCATTAACTTTGTATAAAAGCAACAGCGGCATCATTTCTCTTAAAGAAAAGCGCACTGTCCCCGGACAATCTCAAGGGTCTTTGTGAACGGATTACAAATTAAAGTCCTTCATTTTATGATTCTTGCATTTAATCTGCTTGGCGCCTGAAAGACACGCTGGATGATCGCATGTACAAATATTCCAATGTCTGGTACCTTCAGCCTCCAGTCAAGGAAAACAAACTTCACTTGTTTAAGTGAGGAGAACGATACCGGGACAACGCTTAGCTGTGTGCAGTTATAAGTTGTTATTTGTTTGTTTATTTGACAAGTTTGCAATAACCTTTCATATGCTTTATTCATTACAGTGCCGTTGGAGTTTTTAAGTGCTTTTCTTTTTCACCTTCTTTGGTAGCACAATTACTATACGAGAGGACTGGGTAAAGAAACGCGCAAGTTATTCCAATAAAACCATCGCTTGCAACAGGACACCCGCCAAGTTGTCAAAATGTCAACACGCTTCGCCCTGGACCGTGAAGCTGTGCTGTACATCCACTACCAATGTGCTGCAGATAAAGTAACAGAGATTTATTTATTCAAGTCGAGCAGTAATTCTGTACTCGCCACTGTTGACAGATCCCAGACTGCGTCCCTCTGCTCCCACGCCTATCAATCCTTTACAAATATTTTGTAGACAGACAATAACTTAGGCGCAGTGCGCTCAAGTCAAGTTAAAAAAGAGACATTATTTATTAACGCATTCAGGTGCTGTCCGGAAAATGGAAACCGGCATTTAATCATTTCTTTGGTAGTAACCTAGGCGGGAAACAAATAGTTCAAGTGAGGAGCTGCTGTTTTTATGAACGCATCTTAATTTTAAGATATATATATATATATATATATATATATATATATATATATATATATATATATATATATATATATATATTATTTTTTTTTTTTAATTATTATTATTTTTAACATTCTAGAATATCTCCCGTCTCCTTTTCACAAGAGCGCAAAAGTCTATTCTATCCTCAGGGTAAATAAAAATGAATGCAAAAGAATGGATAAAGTTATCAATATTGCATTTATACTGTGCATGATTTACAAACCTTCTTAACTTATTCTGTAATACACCAACAGCTCTCACGCCCCCTTCTGTGTGTGCTGTGTATCTAACCTGTATCGCCAAGCGTCCTGACCATTGGTGTTTTTTTGGGTGTTTTTTTTTTGTTTGTTTTTTTTTTGGGGGGGGGGGGGGGGGGGGGGGTTTTTTTTTTTTTAAAACGATCAGAAATCTCGAAACGCAGCAGATAGTGTGAAGGGAATAAGTAAGTGAACACTTTGAAGAAAGGCATGCTCAAGTATATCCAAACACACCATTAGGGATTACATGAAATAAATCTTCCAAAAACAATTTTTAACAATATAAGTATAAAGAAATACAAGTATATAGAAACAGAGGACTATTATCTTCCCATCCCAACCCCAACCCAACCACCATTGCTTTTAGGGACACTGAAGTTGCATTTATTTTCCTTGATTTTTACTGGACATAGTATTCCATTACTCCTTATACTGATTCCTACTTCAACAGTGAAGCAAAGTGTGCTAAAGCATTGCAAGCCTATGGGACGTTGAAAAATGACCTTGCAAAACTTTTCAAAGGGCTGTGAGAGTACAACAGTCTTGGCACAGTGGCATGCCTGGCAGATTCTGTGATGGGAATCATTAAATGGCAAAATAATTAAAAACAAACCAAAAAAAGAGACAATGATAAAAAATGTAATAATGGGGGTTGAATTATGAATTATGAATGAATTATTTTGCAGAAAATATTTATTAAAATAGTTTTGGATTTTGGCCAAGGGTTTTTGATAGGCAAGAGTAGTTTCTATTTCTGTCACACTTAGAGGGAAAACAAATCATAAAAAGCCATCTGTCTTGCCAAAGTCTGCAGAGCTCTTTAAAAATAACACTGAACTCTTTTGTTGACATAGCCCCCGTTTGATGCAAACATTCCGTCAATTGCCTCCAGTCGCCATACATTACACACCATTGAGTGAGTGGCAAGCAGAGAGTTTGAAACTGGATGTTGGAAAAGCCAGAAACGCTTGTCAAAGTCTGTGACAGCTTTATTAAATCAGTATGATTCATTTGCTCTCAGTGAATAGGGCTGGCTCATCCAATCCAATGGGGATGTACAATGATGACAAAGAAGTATTCAGACAGGACAGGAGCTTTCAGGGTATAGGGGAGGAATATGATTCATACTGTATAGTTTGTAATGTTTCCTTACATGACTGTGACCCCTCTTTTCAGACTACTGTTCTTTTAATAACTGATGTTTTTAATGCTTTTGTCATCTTCCTTGTGTTTTGTGTGGAGAAAGTTGCTGGTCAATGAAACCCCAGTCTGAGCTTGGTGAGTTGCTTACAAATCTCCTGGATCCTGCTAAATACACACATTTTCCCCATTGTTTCCCCCTTAATGAAAACCGATTGGGTTAGATGATAAAAGTGTCTTTGGCCAGCATTGTGTGCCTAGAAGAACACGCCACCCACAGTCCCAAGTAGTCTTTGCACCTTTCAGCAAGCCATCGTGCAAAGAGTCATCAGTGGGTCGTGGCGTCACGAAAGCAATCAGCACTTCGCTCATTTTGTGATTTGTGATAATACATTCCCGTACAGCCAGAGTCAAAATGATTATGTCCTCTAAACCCTGTAAAGCTCTTCACATGACTAAGCAGCAGAGTGGAGTGTGTGGGGAGCTGGGTGACTGATCCACTACCCACTGCTCTAACTACACAGCACTCAGTCAAGCAAGTGGGGTTGGGAATGATGCATTCGTCATGTTCTCTGGCTCACTGGGCTGTGTCAGTGACTGTGCTTCTGTTTGCATCTCCTGTAAGAGGCTTGCTGGTCCCATTAACCAAAGGCAGGCTTTCAAGGTACTAACCATCTCCGTAGCTATGCTGTTGCATTACTTCATACTTGTAACAAAATGATAGGATCTGGAAAAACATTTAAGGTAAAACTAGAAGAGACTAGTCATTTCACATTTCAGCTAGGCTAAAACTTGTGTCTAATTGACCTGGTTTCTTTTAGTTTTACCTTAAATGTTTGTAATATAAGGAGGCCCAGCCTGCTATATAATCCCTGCTCACTCCAGCTGTCATCGCGGTGCAAAGGAATCTGGCAGCCAGTTCACACTAATTGAAATACAGCACAGAAGATGTGTTTACAGGTGCGTCTATTGCAGGGAGACTTGGTATTGATGCTAAACTAATGGAACTGCTTATTATATGAAATGGAAAACAAAACAGATTACAATTACAAATAGGAAAAATGGCACTAAAACACCTTAAATAATTACCAGCACGCAAAACGAGAGCACTGTAAAAAGACACATGTTGTCTGAGCTGCCTTCTTTTGTGGAAAATGTCTAAAAGTGGGCCTGACATAAATCACTGTGATTCCTTTTTCCACACCTGGTGCACTTGATAACTACTGGACTTGGAAGTTCAAAGCAGAATTCCAATCAAAACCTCCTCGGAGGCCATGAAAGCAGTCTTTTAATTAGCAAGGGTCTGGTGTTCTTTTTAATGAGCGGATCACAGTGGAGGCAGAGGAGCATTTTCCTTTTGGATTCCTCGTTAGGAGCATTGCATTATGAGGGGAGTATAACCTGTAGCATCCAGGAAGCTCTGCTCGGGAAACAAGAACAGAAAACGAGAGGAGGCTGTTTGACCCAGCAGTGCTTGTCTGGTTCCTAGTAGCTGGTTAGTCTCAGTCGGTCTTAAAGCAGTCCAGTGATTCAGCATCAGCAGCACGTAACCTAGCCCATACCCTCGCCAATCTCTGTTCTAACTCTCTAATTAACGGTGTCCTCTGGTTTTGGTTTCTGTGCTGCACTTAAAATATTGAATAGGTTGAATTTTGTCAAGTCCTTTTATGATTTTAAAGCCTTCAATCAAGTCTTTGCTAATTCTTCTTTGTTCAAGGCTAAATAAATTCAGTTCCCTCAATCTTTAAAGGTTTAGCTGTCCAGTGACACCTGCATTAACTGTCACCAGTGAGGCCAACCCTACCTGCTGGCTGCTTACTCACGATGCCAATAGCACACTCATCTCTGATTCAGCCTGCCTACCTGTACTTTACTACAGTTTTACTGAGCTTTTACTTCACTTTTACCATGCTATGCCAGAATAATGTCGTACATTTTATTTGCTCTGTATTTTTGGACACATTGACACTTGGGTGTCTCTTGGTGAAGTGGAACAGCATTAAGAGAAGTTCATTCTGTGGCCCATTCCAGACTGAGTCTGTCTCTGTTATGTTCAGCTACAAAAAATTGCTGCTCATCATTCTAGACAGCTGTATTTGTTTACAAGTCATGGTCATCCAAATCCAATACCTTCTCAGTTTTCTTTTAGTTTAATTTCAACCCGACACGCCTCAATATGTTGCATTTTTTATTCTGCAGTCAGAAGCCTGCTTTGATTTGCCTACATGCTTTTTAAAGCAAATCTACAAAGAGGAATCATTCTGTAATCTTTTAGCCGAATACATTTGGTGTTGAAATGATGTAGGAGATTTGAAAAAGGTCGTGCAGTTTTTGTTGTTTGTTTTTTTTTTTTTGTAATGGAAACTGCTGAACTAATTTGTGTTGCGCAAGCTGCCACAGAGAGCACTCCCACGCGCACGCTAATTGGGTGTTTTGAAAGTGTTGGGTTCAGCTCCTTTCAGCTCCCTTCCAGTGTTATGTTGTTGTTTTGTACTTCTTTCTGCTTCTTGGAAGAGACACCCGAGTGAGGAGGCTGTGTTGTGGTTTCCCTGTCCCTGGTACTCATCCACACTTGAACCAGTGGCCAAGCGAAACACTGCTGCTGTTTACATTAGAGTGTCCAGCTTCAAAAATCAATTGCTATTGTAGGGAGCTCGCAGTCATGTGAAAGTGTGACCTTTCAACTCCAGCCAAGTAAAGGAAGATTTTAGAAAACGATAATCACTTTGGGAGCAACAGTAAACAGGACCAGTGAGATTGCAAACGCCATGCAACAGTAAATGGACATAAACAAGATCTTATTCTTTAACATAGCGCTCTGAAGGGTATGAAAATCAAACTGCATGGCAGTGCACTTCTATCTGTAGAAAAGGGAAGCATTTGCCATTTAGATCAACAAGATATAGTCTCTTTCACTGCATTGAAACTGCTGTGTGATTTAAGGTGGCAATCCCAGAACACAGCTGAACCCATTCTCCAGAATCGCTTCCAGTGGACTAAAACCTGTTGGACTCAGCATTCCCAACAGCTGTCCTCTGGTCTCCATAACTGCAGCAGTGGACAGCACCAGCCCAACACAATGCTCTATTAGTGGCTTCTCAAGCAAACTGTAATACAACGTATAGACATGACTACCCCCAGTGAGGATAGCTCATCTTCTCCTGTCATGCTGGATTTCAGAAACTTTGTTCTTCTAGATAATAGAAACATCAACTTGTAATAGTGACAACAGAAATCCGATGCAACCAGTAGCCTATGTACCATGCACGAGGGCCCCATAAATAGTGAGGCAACTGTATGAATAGTCAAGCAACAGCGTGTATTGCAGTATGAAGGGTTTCAAGAGGACTAGCTAGCAAGACCAGCTTCAACAGAGATCGATGATCAATGTGGAGAATAATATCTAAGGCTTCATTTATAGTCCATCTACTGCACAGTTTTCCGATTTCCTGAGAATGTTTTTTCTCAGCTGAATTGTGCTCGACCCAAACGTTACAGCAACACACACAAACCAAGCAGGGCAGGCAGCACTGGTGTAAAAGTAGAGTATGACGTGCTTTTGGCTACATGGACTGCCCTTCCTAGCTAGATAGCCACTGTTCTCTCTGGGATGATGTAGTGCAATAAATGGGTTTTAGGAAATAACAAAACTAGCAGTCCAGTTTCTCTCGGGCATTAAGTTACATGTTTAGTTTTTCTTTCACAGCAGGCAGTGGCAGACCTTCCCAAAAGAAGAATGTGATAAAAGGGACCCCTCTGTTGAGTGGCAGCAGCAGTAGATCTCTTAGCGCTTTTAAAGTCTGTTGTGTGCTCCTGACTCCAAGGCAAGTGTCATTATCTCCCCTGCTCGTTACTGATGTTCCTTGTAAAGGTGGCACTTCTCCTGATCACTGGGGATGGTTTGTTTAATGTGGCTGGAGTGGCTTTGCAGGTTCTGAACCAACAGATGCTCTTTGTGAATGTCACTACAGATCAGCCTGAGACAATGGCAGCTTTTCTTGAGCCCAATATGCAAGATCAGTTATCTGAAAGTGACTGGGAGATCAAAGTCAACTCTGCTGTTATTTCTTAGCAGTGGCAGGTGGATGTTTTGGGCCCATTTATATTTTTTTCACTCGATTACAGTACTTCTTCAGATTGCTTGCTCTTAGAGCTGCACAGCTTCTTAGTTTGGTTGGTTAGTCGTTGTCAAACCACTTATCTAACAGCGCATGACTGGAGTCACTTTAATGTATTTCTGCCCTGCAAAAGCTATATGAAACTGATGGGATTATTTAAGCCAGTATAATGGAGGTGTTTTTTTGAGTTTTAAATGCATTACGCGGTGCTGCTTTTCAAGTCACTTTTAGTTGTGTTTGTTTGCTGCTGTTGTTTTTTTTAACTTGTGTCATTTGTGGCTTGCTTGCTTGCCTGCATGCTTGCTTGCCCTTTTGCTTGCCTCCTTGCTTGTTTGCTTGCTTGTTTGCTTGTTTGCTTACTTGCTTGTTTGTTTGCTTGCCTGTTTGCTTGCTTGCTTGTTTGCTTGCTTGCTTGCCTGCTTGCCCGTTTGCTTGCCTGTTTGCTTGTTTGCTTGCTTGTTTGCTTGTTTGCTTACCTGCTTGTTTGCTTGTTTGTTTGCTTGCCTGTTTGCTTGCTTGCTTGTCTGCTTGCTTGTTTGCCTGCTTGCCTGCTTGCCTGTTTGCTTGCCTGTTTGCTTGCTTGCTTGTTTGCTTGTTTGCTTGCCTGTTTGCTTGCTTGCTTGTTTGCTTGCCTGTTTGCTTGCTTGCTTGTTTGCTTGCCTGTTTGCTTGCTTGCTTGTTTGCTTGCCTGTTTGCTTGCACTGCTTCCCTGCTTGCTTTCTCCCACGATGCCTATGGGACAACAATGGATTTCCAAATGGCTTGCACTGCGCCACTATGTCTTCCAGATTTACTTTCATGCAGGAGATGGGCACACTTGCAAACAGTTACTGAACTTGGATTATCCCATTTTTTAAGCTGTGTCCTGGCAATCCAGTTGGGTCCTATGTTAGAATAGTAACTGTAGCAGTAGCATCCTCCTCTGAGCCTGCTTGCTCCCTCATCTCTCCTCACTGCTCTCTCTTCACTCCTCCCTGCTCCCCCCTACCTGCCACGCTCTCTCCTCTCTCGTCCCTGTTCCCTGCTCTCCACTCCCCATTTCCCCTCCCTGCTCCCAGCTCTCTCCTCTCTCCTCCCCGCTTCCTCTCCCCACTCCTGCTCTCTTCTCTCTCCTCCCTGTTTCCCCGCTCTCTCCTCTCTCCTCCCCTCCCAGGTCTCTCCACTCACTCCCGGCCTGATAGCCTGCTTCTCCTGCTGTGTGAGAATGAGATCCAGAAGGCCTGCAGCATCGTTAAAGCATGTTTGCAATTTCCATCCAATTTGTAACTCATTGTCACACTCTGCACACCACAGGGGCTCTCCTCGGATAGTACCCGACTCCTGCTTGCATTTTTTGAATTTTATTTGTTTATTACTTTTTTTTTATCTTCAGGTTACACTTTTCTCGCTGCCTTCAAAGCTATGAGCAGAGGTGGTCTGACTGGACGGAACCGGGTTCGAGTCTCGCCTCCCTGAGCACTGAACCGGATCAACAGTGGGAGCTACTGAGACTTGTTGGGTTTGTCCATTACCAGATCCCACCTCGGACTCTGATTACTGGGTAAACTGGTAGCATCAACCCTTAACTATATAGAATAGGTAATTTCATTCCCTTGCAGGATGTGCACTCACTGATTATTTTTCTTCTCACTGGCTCATTGTAAAACACATTATATTATGCAAATACCTCTAAGTCTTAAGTGAACAATTTGTACCGAGCCGGAGGAAATGGATCTAACAGTTAAAGCACACAGAAGCAAGATAGTGGTGTGTATTCACCAAGGCTTTATCAAGAAAATAAACTAAATAAAGTTTATTTAGACACAGACACACACACACACACACACACACACACACACACACACACACACACACACACACACACACACACACACACACACACACACAAACACACACACACACACACACACACACACACACACACACACACACACACACACACACACACACACACACACACACACACACACACACACACACAGGACACACACACACACACACACACACACACACACACACACACACACACACACACACACACACACACACACACACACACACACACACACACACACGAGTACACACACACACACACACACACACAGGAGCACAAACACACACACACACACACACACACACACACACACACACACACACACACACACACACACACACACACACACACACACACACACAAAACACACACACACAACACACACACACACACACACACACAGGACACACACACACACACACACACACACAGGACACAAACAAACACACACACACACACACACACACACACACACAGGAGCACACACACACACACACACACACACACACACACACACACACACACACACACATACACACACACACATACACAGGAGCACAAAAAAAGTCTGAATAAAAGGTTAGTGAATGCAGAACTCTGTGTGTTAGCGCAGGAAATGCAGGGCAATACCTGCCCAGGACAAACAGGGAGGTGTGCACACAACGACAACAGAGACAAGAGAAGGGTTATAATGAGTTCAAGGTGTAGCAAGGGCGAGCAGCGCTCACTAGAGAACGAGAGGGAAGGAGAAAGGGAAGAAGCCAGCGAGTGAGGGAAAGAGAGAAGAAGCAGGGGGGAGAGAAAGACAGGAGAAGGAGGGGAGAGAAAGAGAGGAGGAGGGGGAGAGATTAAGGAGAAAGAGAGGGAGGAGAGAGGAAATAATGTGTGTGAAGGAGGAGGGAGAGAGAGTGTGTGTTAGAGAGAGAGGAGAAAGAGAGGGTGGAGGGAGGGAGAGAGAGAGAAAGAGATATGTTGGTATGATTTATTTTCTGAGCTGCTGTGGAAAGATCAATTCATTCCCAAAGGCCACTTCCCCAGTAAAGTCATACACAATGAAATCTTGCTATTAAAGCCAGTCGAGGGATCAGCAAAGTCGGGAGGTGACCTTGCTTTACTACTGAAGGCAGCAAACATTGATTAAGATTGCTTTACTTTATCAATTCAGTTATTCCCAGGAAGATGCCAACAAGGTACCAGAGGTGAAGGCCGCTGTTGTAAGCAAGTTTTGCAATGAAGAGAAATGCTTTGAATATTGGCCTGCAGGTGGATAACGTTTGATGGGTGATGGGTGCTGGGGATTCATGGGTTAAATGACAAGAACTGAAACCCAAAACACAGTGATCACTTTCACAAGATGTACCGGCACGATGCAGCCCAACAGAACTGGGTAGCGAAGGCCTGGATCCAGTCAGTTTGTTCGCAGTACGAAAGGCTGAGGGGGAGAAAAGGAACGGTGTATGAGTGATGCAGCTCCTTGGCAGTCGCGGGCTAGCATGCAAACGGGAGCAGTTTGTCAAGCATTGCTTTCAGCACAGCTATCCAGCGTGAGATGAACAGTAATAGTCTGGCACTGACTGCACTGTAGTGACGTCTATCGAGAAAGGTGTAGCGTCGATTTCAACAAGGTTTTTTTCAGTTTCAGAGGGAGACTTAAACTACCAAATAATTTAACAAACATCCACTATGATAAGGATGTGATGCTGTTGAAGAAGCACTCGCTTATCCAGGCTCTTGCTATTTCATTCTACTAGTTAAGAGGGTTACGGACCCATCATTCTAATATAAAATGATTTGTTTTCATGACGGTCCAGAGGAATACGAATAGAAGGCATAGACTGCAATGGGGCTGCGGTTGTGATAACAGAGGGAACATTCGTAAGGGATTTTATGTTGTCTGGTGATTATACGCCCTCTAGTGGCTTCTGTGTGGTATGTGCAGTAGTTGTAAACAGCTGTTTTTTATCTTGTAGTAATGGTTGAATACCACTCCATTATAGACTTAAAGAGCATGGATGGGTTTTTTGTTGTTTGTTTAGAAACTATTATTTTACACAGTGTAATATACACAAAATACACTCAAATCTAGCCAATTGTTTAAAGCACAGTGTGAGTATGGAATAGTGCAGTAATGTGTGACAGGGTGAAAACCCTCACAGGTAAACAATGTTTATTGTTGTGGTTTATTCATGTAAATGACGTGTTTATTTTGTACCACCACCTGTTTTCATTCACTTCCATATTCCACAGCTTAAATGAGCAGAATTTTTCCACCAATTTCATATCATTCCATTATCAACTTTATTTTCATATCTTAGTGTGTTTACTTCTGTTTATGAATGTGTAACAGTGTTATTTCTTGTTGTTTAAATGTGTGTATTAACTGAACCCAGGAAAGGGTTAACTGTCAGCCTTAGATGTTTAACAGGCCTTCTCCCTTTCCATGTGCGGAATGTCAGCAAGGAGCAATGCTGATTGGCCAGCTCCCAGCTGACATTCCAATAGATTTGACTCTGAGCACCTGACACCTGTCCCTGTGTCTGAGAGGCGCTTGTGGGAGTGAGAAGCAGGAGGCTGGCTGGCAGGGAGTGCTGATACAAGCCTTGTTGAGCCTGCGTCCACTTGGCGTGTCATCCGGTGTGCCGTGAAGGACTCACCCCCTTATATCTTCTATGTGCCAGTTTGCCTGGCTTCATTTCTCCTTATTCAGTCAATAAAAAGTGTGGCCTATAGGTGCACCACCTGAAATGTTAAACCTTGAGTTTCTCTACAGTCAGGCTGTTTGTTCCACTCCTGGTGTCCCCTGAAGCAATGGCCTGAGGGTTTTCTCTCTGTAAAGATAAACGGTCCTCTCCGAGTCTCCTGGGACCCTGAGCTGCTATCTGCACATGTATCTGCTGCACGGAGACAGATATGGTTATTTAGAGAGCACAATGCCTGATAAGAAGTCGCCTCTCCGTCTGTGTTGTGGTGGTCGGAGCCAGACTAATGACCTGTGAAATCTACCCATAGAGACATGCAGCAGTGTGCCGGGAGGGAGAGGGAGGGGGGGGCATCTTGGAGTTCAACCCTCTGGTTTACCCGTCTAGACAGAGATACGTCCTGTTGATTGGATCTGGAGCATGGGGTAGGCAAAGGAATGGCTGGAATCCATGTAACAGGATTGCCCGTTTTCAAAGCTGTCAGTCCCAGGAGGAGGTCTGACATGAGATGGGAGTCTGCTGTTCCCTGGAAAATGACTTCCCCACCTATAGAATGAAGCTAATAATCTGAAATATGTCTTATGAAAGCGCTGGATACCCGATGGAGTTCAATTATAAAATCTGCAGTGTTTGCCTGGCAGTCTAGTGTTTCAGTAGGAATGGTGCTGTTAGACCAGGCGGATTTTTAGCCATGTGTTTTATTAAGAGCATTATGGCATTCTTTTTTAAATAAATATGCTACTACTGTTACTTTGGTTTGCATATTGCTTGGCTTGGGGACAGCAAGAACAATCCTTCTGTCTTTCTGTCTATTTCATGTTGTTCTGCTAAGTTACATTACTGTATGACTGTGCTCTCTGGCAGGCCCTGGCAGCTTCCCATCTCTGCCAATGAGCTCCGCCACTGCTATCCATCGCTGCTGTGTAAGCAGAGGAGCACTGAGGCAGGCAGGCTTGTGCCTAAAGGAGACATCCAGGCTCCCAGCTCTGCCACAGGTGCTCTGCACTGTACTAGAACACCAATACAATAACCTCACCCTTATATAGCGTCTTTCAGTGCCAGAGCACGTGACACCCAAGCAGGTCCTAGCAGCAGCTGTCAGTCCCAATCTCTGAGGGTGCACTCTAAAGGCAACTAAAACAAGCCGAGGTTAGGCAACGATTAAGGGAGAAGCCTGACCCCTAGTGGGAGGTGTAGGAAGAGCACAGCTCCGACAGGAATGTAACCGGGAGACAGTGGAGGGGTGCCGGGTGATGGTGAGCATGCTGATCTCATCTGTTCTATCACTATTAGTAAATACGTCTGTTTGGATTAGAACAAGCAGCGTGGACAGTAGTATAGTATAGTAAGAATCCTTTTTAAAGTGAGCGTGAATAGATACAGTGCACATGTTTATAAATACAGGCTAACCAAACATTAGACTTGCTATTTGACCTGAGGCTCTGCGCTGTAGCGGCACCTCTCTCCAGGTCCTTTTCCATTCACTTCTGCGCTAGGAGTACCGGTACCGTAGCAGGGGAGGTTTATAAAATGAAATAATTTGATAATTGTGTCATTTTGATGGAAGACGGATTGGAGCGAGCTTGTTTTGCCAAGGGAGACTCCGCATGAACATTTCCAGACGGCTCTGCAGTCGGGGGAGATTACACTGCGCTACACTGTTCAAACTGTTTACGCATACCAGAAAGCACTGAGTGCCTCTTTGTCGCGAACTGTTTACATGAACTTATTTTGGGAAAATTCCACAAGACTGGACAGGATTTTTTTCCATAAATCATTGAATCTGTAGCTTTGTGTAATGATAGCTTCTGACAGTCATTTATTCTTTGGGACGGTGTTTTAATGGCATGTAAACAAAATGTGCTTGGGGGGGGGGGGGGGGGGGGGGGGGGGGTGCCGGGGGGACTCTAAAACCTGCGGACCAACATGCAGGGGAGGGAGGTTATTTAGCACCTCCAGAGATATTAAAGAATAGAATTTAAAGCAGCTAATAAAGGCTGATTGGTCGGAACCCCCTTTACCCCCTTTAAAACACAGCCATATAACAGGCTGTAAACTGGGATTCCCATCTGAATACGGTCCTAAAGCGCAGCACTGTGTCAGATAGAACACAGAAGTTCATTACTGTCTTCTGAACAACGGGGAATAGGGACTGTACAAATATTGAAGTGGTGTTTATCTGCGAATCTGGGCATTTCCTGGTCTAGAGGGTTACTTTTGTATTTCTATATCTGTCTCCCGAATAGTGGACACTGAGCGGGGTGATTCAGCGGCTCCTAGAAAGAGATTTCTGGCAGGAGAGAGACGGCGGCTCTGCGTTCAACGAAGCTCTCGGCGTACTCTTTCCACCTTAAACCGCGTCTGACATGAAGGCTGACTTTAGCGTCGCACCCGACGAAAAGGTATAATGAAGGATAGGTGCAAAGCCACTAGAGGGCAGTGTTGCCACAAGACAGAAACGTGCAGATAGCGTGGTCCAACAAATAAACACGCTTGACCTAAAAACAAAGTTAAATAAAAAAGAAACGCAGAATTAGTTTTCGGAGGGAAGCAGATCTTGCTGCACCGGTGCACTCGTATCATGTATTGAAACATTTCAAAACTGCGCTTTATAGCATGGCAATAAGAATAGTTTAGCATTGGCATGTGCTATGCAGCACACAGAAGTATGTTCAAGAATGCAAATGCATAATAAAATAATGCGAAATACATGGGGATATGGAGAGGCTGTTCGTTTTTATAGCACTGCATTTACTCCAGCTGCATTCAAGCTGCACAATCGGCATGACACCATGTGTTCCTCTGGCAATCCCCTTGGAAATGCAGTGACATCCTCTGGCGATATGTTGTACTGCAACTGAAATAATTAGCTAAAGACGGTGATTTCTAAGCAGGAATGTCCATGGTAGCCAAACAGATAGAGTTTCTGTTGAACCTCTGGCTCTGATCTGACACTGCCAATGACCTCGCTGATTCAGGCCTGTCTGCTAGCGTGCCCACTATGAAACTATAAGAAACTAAGACAAGCAGACAAAGGGTTCTTTGCAATGCACTGAGGAAGGCACAAGCTGATATGCTTGTCTACTTGTAGTTCCTTCTCTTTACATTCGGATCAGGGGGTTTGAAATGATGAATGACTTGCCTGCCTGGATTTTGAAAGGTTTGGGACTAGGTTTATTTTTTGCCTGCACAGTTGTCCTCAGTAGACAGTGCGATATCGCTGTATGTCCTGTTTACTGTGTCCCGTGTCCCATGTCTTTTTCTCTGTGGTTACCTGTTCGCTCAGAGAAAGAACTTTGAGGAAATGTACAAGCTTGTGACTTTGAGGGATTGTTGATTCAGTGCCGTGCAGCCTCGCTGCAGTACGATTACACCACAGATGTGTGAGCTGTGGGCTTGTGGGGAACCGTGTGATTCCTGTGGAGCTCTGCTTGTTTCTGTTGGCTGCTGCTGGAGCTGCTGAGACCACAGCACTCATAATATCAGTGGAGCGGAACAGCTCCGTTTCCGGACTGTAACTCATTACTGAGTTATTGTGCGAACAGGCTTGGACTTACACCGTTTACTGTGAAAATGCGGCCACTGCCGTATGGTTTCACATACCATGCACCTGTGCACCAGTAGAAGCTTTGCAAGGTTTGTGTCTTACAATGTAGCTGGGCGTCTTGCAGTACCTCTTACCAACTACTAGAGGGAGGTCTTCACTTTAGGTGGTTCCACAGTGCTTTGGAAAGCCGTATTACTTACAGACACAGAGCACAGCATACCTTCAAACACTCGGCCTCTAATTATTGCTAGAGTAGTAATATTATTTTGAATACTAGAGATCAGAAGTGATGTTTGTATTGTGCTGTGAGTACCAAGCGGTTTCCCTTCGTATGTATAACAGATGTGCTAAAATTGACACAGAGGTGTGGAATTCACATGTGTGTGATAGCAAAGCACCAGGACCCTAGAGCTGCACCTGGTATAGGCGGTTTCATTATTCATACACAAGTAAAGGCTGTGTTTGTTTCCTAATCATTACCAGCCCTCATTTAGTCCATTATTTCAGGTGATGAAGAGAATACTGTTAAGTATGTTGATGATTGTGATGTCACCGTTTTCAATGGACCTTGCAGTGGAATAGAATTCCAATGGGTGCCTCGGTAGGATTCAATGAAAGCAGGCGACCTGGTCAGCCGTGCTGATACGGAGAATACAGCACAGAAGTATTGCGATCCAGCGTTGTGTAAATCCATTCACCCCAGTCCAGCTCCATTCTGTTCTCTTCAGACCCAAGTCACCAGTAGAACATGCACTGGTAAGTAGATGAATCAACAGACATCATGTTTTATTCATTTTCATGCAGAGGATTTCGATTCAGTTCCAGTTCATTCACCAGCAGTTCTGGAGCAGATAATCTGAGATACAGGAAGTAATTGCCATGAAACGATTCAGCATTACCAACAATAAATAAATAAATAAATAAATAGCAAGTTACTTGCTCAGAAATGTGCTCAAGCGTTTAATATATAAGAGCATTACAATAGTATACAAAACACAGCATGCTTGAGGTGCTACACTTTATGCACCTTCACATATCCGTCTATAGATTGCTTTTTATAAAAGCATTACGGGCTTGCTGCAAAGAAGGCTGCACTGTTTCACAGCAATCGGCATTTTTTTAAAGTAACTGAGCATGAAAGCTGCTTTTATTGCATGAGCAGGTCCTCCTTCCCAGATCATCTCCCTCAGCGCTTTGTCTGATCCTGAAAAAGAAGAAGTAAAAACACTGAAGAGGAGCTGTCTGGGGAAATGTGCAGCGTAGCAAAGTAACTGGCCTTGCACTGTCATTAGATTTAAAGAGGGAGCTTTGCTTAGAGCCTAGTGCCACTTGGTGGCTGGATATTGTAATTGCACCTTTTTAAAAGAATAAGGCAACTTGGCACCTATGTTACATATGTACAAATGTATTACTAATAATGAACAGGTTAGAAAAGTAAAAAAAAGAGAATGCACTTCTCCACAAGAGAAAGCTGAACTTGCTTCAACTAAAGACAGCAGCTGAAACAGTTTTAAAGGTCGTCTTGGTAGAGATTGCGCTGTTGCTGATGAAGTGGTTTAACGAGGCTGGTGAGGAGATGTATGGCTCTGCAGCCCCTTTGTGATGGCCGTGCTCTGTGTGAATCCTCGTACCTCTCTCTACACAGGGTGCACCAGGTTCCTGTTACAGTGAGGGAAGCAGTGGGGGTTCAGCCAGTGCTCCAGGAACGTCTCCTCGGATCTCTGCTCCAGTCTCTGCTGGTGCAGCAAGTACTCCTGTAGGGAAAGAACGGATAGGTCACTTACTAAACAGTGCCCCCTAACCGTTGTTAATGTGCTAGACTTTCATTGGAAAGAGTTTGCTCTAGCCAATAGAACCCCTCGGAAGGCGTGGCTCTGTCTTGTTTTGTCAACAGGCTGGCATTCTGCGTTTTTAAAAAGCTGGTATATACAGAGATGCTCCTTAGCAAAGATCCAGAATGACTTGAGAACCTCTAGTCAATAGATAAGGGGTATGCTTAAGGGTTTTTAATGAAACTTTAAACCTGCAATGTCATTTAAAAAAAAAATTAAAATGAAAAGGTAGATGAATATATCTTTTAAAAGAACCAAAGAAGATCATTTGTGTGTTTGACTCCCCCAGTCCCAAGGCAAGCGGACCAGAGTGTGCAGGTGATGCAGTGTTCTCTGGGCTGTGGGAGGAATGTGCATGCAGCGAGTTACAGTACAGTGGAGCAATGATTAATAACATTGCAGCTCAAAAATCCAAATTCAGTCTTGAATAGACAGTTCTCTTTTTGATATATATCTATATATATTGATATATATATATATATTATATCTATTATATATATCTAATCTATGTTATGTGTGTGTGTGTGTGTGTGTGTGTATATATATATATATAGTTTTTATAAAAACTATTAGAAATACTAGCAGCTGGGAGAGAAATGTTTCTCCGGTAAAACTCTCTCCATTACACCTTTATCACCCAACCCAACTGACAGACACACTGTTTTACTTCATTCTCTTTCATTCACTCAATAAAATCCTCTGGGCTATTAATGGCACTGCATTCCCTGAAACATATCACACATGAGAGTGTGTGACATTTAAGAATAAGTCTGTCCTGTTGCAAGTTGACTAGTGCTATTAATAATATCACTTGTAATGATTAGTGCTTTGCAGTCAGTTGTACATAAAGCCATGGAGACGTTTTAAAACGTGTACTCTTTGCAATGCTGGAGTAAACTGTTAGTTGTGGTAGTAGTATTAGTAGTATCTGTCGTGTATTTATATTTCAGAATCATCTCACTTTCCAATCTGTTTTTAATTACTGTGTATTTACACAGTAGTTACTTAGTAATACATGTGTACTTACACAAGGACACGGATATTATTCATTGTTACTATGTACTCAATGTGTAAATCTCTTTGCATGATATAACTATAACCCTAACCCCCCTAACCCTTTTCTCATATTGTGTACTTACATATGCGTGCAAAAAGATTTCCACATTAAGGTTCTTTCAAAGAGCCTGCACACATTAATCTAGCGTTCTATTCAGCTATAAGCCCTGGTTGTGATACGAAACAGCAGGCAGAGTACCCTCATTGGTTCATCTGGGTGGCCAGCTTTCCTGGGTCGGTCCTGGCGCTTGCTACGAAGCAGCTGTTTTGCTTTCTTTTCCTCCAGAATGGGCGAAGCATCTGGGCACAAGAGGAGAACGTTTCACTGAAGGCTCTGCCACAGTATCATTTTCATTTCCCGTAGACTAATAGCAGAAGCTCTGCTGTGCCTTGTCTTTCAGTCAACCAACAAAGTGCTCATTCATACCTCCCTGCTCCCTGGGGATCTTGGGTTTGTGAGGATCGGATTGGAAGACAGCGAGGCTGCTGAGTGCATTTGAAATGAAACTGCGTGTGTCAGCACACCTCAAACCAGGGGCGACGTGGCACATAAGCACCTGGATTCATTGGGTCCAGACCCTCTGTAAATATTTGTGTTAACGATATGTGCTTTCTCCTAAGAGAGTCGTTCATTTCAGACAGTTACATAATGCAAGACAGAGACAGGCATTGCTGTTGGTTTATTTCTTTACCTTGTTATGAGTAAAATGGATTTCAGATTGTTATAGTGCCTGTATCCCTAAAGACATTGAATGAGAACATTGTGATACAGTACCACGACTACGTTAGCTTGTTGCTTTCACCTGCATTTTCATATTTAGTTGGATTGTTCATATTTCTGAAATGATTAAATACACTTTAGGTGATGTTTACCAACTCTTTTACCATTGAAAAGTTTCTAGAGCGCAGAGGAATCCTGTCATCCAAAAACAAACAATAAGACATTTAAAATTAAACTTAATGCACTTCTAGTTTGTTTTGTTTTATTTGAAATAATAACACATTTGTTTTTTGTTTTTTTATTATTCCTTTTGGAAGAAAGTGGTGCAAACTTTTCATTGGGGGGGTAAAAGCTTCAGGATGCTCTCAGATTTGATATGCTTGAATTTTCTTGTTTTATTCCAGTGACCACACTGTAATCAAAACAGGCAACGCAGGGTACTCACAACAGAAATGACTGCTTCTTCTATTCACATGAGGATCATAACAGAAACTTGAAGAGCAATACAAACTCCAGTCACAGTGAGATTAAACACAGACTAACCCCCTGAATACAAACATCACACAATGCAGGAGGAGCGCTCTTCTGCTGTTTCAGAACTGCTCTGTGATACCTGCATGCATTCCTCCCTGCAGAGTATTTTAAACTCTATTCTGAATGTGACAGACATGATTATCCCAGCAGAAGAACAGTCCCCCACACACTGGAACCTTACCTGTAAAGATGGTCAGCAGGACCAAACACAGACAAAACAGCACCAGCTTCTTCATCTCAGATCCGTCCTGCTCTCTCAGCCAGCTGCTCCAACTGAATAACAAGTCTGAGGCAAACAGAAAGGGGGATTTGAAGCTCCTACATAAGCAGGAGATTGGACCAGTCTGGCACATGACTGTGAATACATCTACTTCAAGAATATCTCCCTTACACCGTTTAGGACACTAAGGGATGTATTCATAAGAGCTACAAGTTGTGTGTGTGTGTGTGTGTGTGTGTGTGTGTGTATGTATGGTCAGGTATTACTATCAATGTGCAGACACAATTTGAGAAAATGTCCCCACAAAGATAGTAACTCCTGAAAAAACGACGTTGTGGGGGCTTCCCCACTTTGTAAAACACCTTTTGAAGAACTAAATATGCCTTTAAAAAAAAATTGAAAGTGCCAAAATATTGAGTTTGTTGTGGACTTTCACCCTGTGTGGAGTTTTGTGTGACTGGAGTTAGAAATAGTAAATAAAAATATAATGAGAGTCAAAGAGAAGTCCCCACAAGTATAGGAATACAAACGTGTGTGTGTGTGTGTGTGTGTGTGTGCGTGCGTGCGTGCTAAATTTTACGGCAAGGCTAAAATATTTTTGCAATTGGCCTTCACAATGTTTATGAAATTTATAGGTTTAATACTTTGTTTTTATTCCACGTTTTCCTTCAAGAGTGGATGCACTCTGCAACTTGTGTTTGAAAATTCCCACGTGTTCTGCATCAGATTCATTATATTGAGGACACATGATTGTGTTTCTGACTTGGTAAGAACTTCTTACACTACTTACATGCCCTTCAGTTGAATGGTAAAGTCGGTGTAAATTACTTACACATTGGGTGTTTTAAGCAGCACCCTTTACTAGATGTTGTTTTTCATAATATACAGGTATATAGGACTAACCAAGCAGTATAGCTAATCTGTGACTCCATTCCCATCCCACACAAATGAGCTGATAACAGAAAATGGCAGGCGGCTGTAGCACATCGATATCAGCATCTTCTAAAACTATATACACTTTGTAAAACTGTTCGACGTCTTTATGAATGTGTTTGAGGTCCCGGCCCTCTTGTTGGGCCGTGTGGATTGTTTGCTGTGTGCGTGGGAATCGGCTCCAAACTGCGCTCTCTTGCCTGGCGGTGTTTGGTTGACATTGTCACCGCAGCCAGTTCCTTGCTTTCGGCCGCGCTCTCTTGCACTGTCTCCTGAACTCTTCGATACTTTCACCAGAAACACTGACATCATTATTTCCGTTTCCGTCATGAGAGTGGAGCAGTGGAAGGATGCTGTGTGTAAGAGTACAGTAGCTTGGCGCTTAGACATTGTTTTACGTGTGAGACGTTATTAAAATAAATCGGTAACCTTATAACATATTTCATTCAGGGCATCGTGTTGCCTAGCTCAAAACACACACGCAGTGTTAATACAATGTTGCATTCATCATGACTTGCAATACATTTTGAACTTGATGGTGTGCATGTATGGATATTATTTATGATTATTTAAACGCCTTGTGTTTTCGTGCAATGGCTGCTTAAATGTTAAATTGAGATCATGCGGAAAGTAAATTATATAGAGTGTGTTAACCGTAAAATACCCAGAGCAGTCCGGCCGAATCCGACGCATTAACTGGCGCATTGGTTCTGCGGTCGTCAGCTATCTGGTTCTTTTGGCGAGTAGGATGGAGGCAGCGGGCGAGGAAGCTGCATCTGCGAGTGCTACCAGCTTGTCGGGCGAGTGGAATTTATTTGCTTGGACCGTGTTTGCGGTCATCCTGCCGGTTCTGATCACGCTGTGGTGCGGCGTGCAGCGGTCCAAGCGAAAGATGGTCATCAAGGACATTCTGAGAAAAAGTAAGAAGCACGACTGGCACGACAGGGACCTGTTCAGCAAGCCCACTTGCTGCTGCGTCTGCTCGCAACACATTCTCCAGGGCGCTATCTGTCACTGCTGCGGGGTGTGCGTGGACGAGGCCTGCCTGCGGAAGGCAGACACGAGCCTGGCATGCAAGGAGATCATGCGCCCCGCTCAGCGGGACGGCTCGCTGCCCCATCACTGGGTCCGAGGGAACGTGCCCCTGTGTGCTTACTGCGCGGTTTGCAAACAGCAGTGTGGATCTCAGCCGAAACTCTGCGATTTCAGGTAATAATAATAATAATAATAATAATAATAATAATAATAATAATAATAAAGTACAGTTGAACAAAAAACGAAACTCGATTATAATTACACGTTTCGTGTTAGTGCAATAATAATAATAATAATAATAATAATAATAATAATAATAATAATAATAATGTGCATCACACCTTAATTCTTTGGATTTGTATTAGTTGCACAGTCTTATTAGTTGAGTTGATCGTGCATTCTGTGCGAATAGGATGTCATTGCTTGTTCCAGAATGCTGCTGTGTGGACTGGGCTGCGCTGGTTACGCTTCGAAAGTACATTTAGTCTCTCAGTTGTTTACACTTTCCCTCATCGCCGGGTACTGTTAACATGGGGTGCAGGAGTCATCACTGATGTGATCTAAGCCGGCACCAGCTGTGCAGTAAGTAAGGCACTAAGCTGGGGTCTCATTACCACAGGCGCAAGCAAATAAACACAGCCCTGCAATAAAGACTCTGAGGCTACATCTTGAGAACCCTTCATCCCATTTGGCAAAGGTCATATCTGATGAACTGCTGGCAGGCGCCAGTTTTGATGAGTCGTTGAATGGGCATTAATTTTGACATCAGGGATTGAAATAAGACTCCCATTGCATATTAGTTTCACCCATTCCAGGTTTTAGTGCAAGCTTGATTTGTCACAGTTTACAGATAACAAGTTCAGCTGTGTCATATTAAACTCATATGATAATCAGGAATGGATCGAACTGCTATGCAGTGGGAGTCTTATTTCCATCCCTGTGATACGCTGCCCTACATGCTACTGTTTTCACATACCCTGGTCTTTGTTACCTTACTCTGAAATGAGTGGTAATCGGGGGGGCTGTGAGATTGGGGATGAGTTTGTCAAGCTGTGTCTTAGGGCTACCCTTTATAGACTTCCAGCTGAGCGCAGATCTGCTGTAAAACAACAGACACGCCGTTTTAAGAAAGGGGTCCCTGTTCTAACGCTGGACCCCTTTGTGTTTCCCTCCGGTGCTCTTCCAGGTGTATTTGGTGCCAGAGAACCGTTCATGATGACTGCAAGCCCAGCCTGTCGGACGGTGGGAAGTGTGATTTGGGTGAATTCAGGAACCTGATCATCCCCCCTCACTACCTGCACAGCATAAACCAGCGACGCAGGGGCCCGAGTGATGACTACGGGACGGTAACTCGCACCCCCTTGCCCTTTACATGCCTCTCATTTTAAATACAGCATGGTGTTTGTGTGGGTGACCCCAGCTGTTGAGAAGGATCTGGGCACTGTGGTGTGTAGAGGATTGCCTGGTTAAGAGACTTACAGAGAGATACCTCCAGCTCACACAGGTTTCACACAGCTTGTAATCCTATTAAATGTGTAGCTGCAGAAACCTTCTTTTCCAGTGCTACAGTGCAACTGCAAGAGAGGCTGTGCTTAAACAGGAATCGTCTCTGCTTTCCTCGTCTTTTCATTTACTTTCCAGCAATAGATACTGATTTCCATTTGCAAAAAAAAAAAAAAAAAACACAAAACATAGCACGCCTTCTTTATATGTTATTGTATTTCTGTGCATTTTAAAGGGTGTAACAGCAGAGAGACCCTTTTCTGTTTGCATTCAGTTCTGATTTGCACATAGCATTCAACACAGATAAGAATTGAGCTGAAACCCACAATTTAGGATCCATTTGTAGCTGCTGCTCATTCATACGCAGTTTTCAAACCTTGAGGAAAAGGCTTAGACAGCCTTGATGCAAATCTGCGATATAAAAAAGCTTTGCATTGCATTTGCATTGCACATTATTCAGTGCTTGCTTGTTCCTTCCCTGCACAGATGGTTCAGGGTGTAACATTGCCCCCCCAGCTCATTATATGAGTTTCCGCTTCTGTTAATCAGTCACTGAGTGAAGCTGCTTTCAGGTCATTCCAGGGATTACAATTATTTCACTATGCAAATGCGACCTGGAAACCAGGACTGCTGATGCATGTTATGCTCCAGAGATGGACATGCTGGGATGTGGTGTAGGTAGAGAATAGTACTTGTATGGTAAAGTATGTAGGAGATATATACAGGGCTGTAGTCGCTGTACAGTATAATTAGTCTGCACAGTACAGTGTTTTTAAAACCTTTGCAGGCTGTACTGCGTGCTTGATTAGCCAGTGTACAAGCTCAGGTGTATCTTATTAAACTCTGAGCAACACCTGGAATGGCTCAAACCGCTATGCATCCAACACTGGATAGCAGTGTGTGGATAGCACCCTGATAAACAGCTCTTAGTTTGTTTCATTGCTCCTGCATTGAAATGCTTTCTTCTGTTTTTTTCTCCAATGGCAGTTAGCCTCGATGTGCGGCCCCAACTGGACTCCAGTAATAGTGTTGGTCAACACCAGGAGCGGGAACAACATGGGAGAGGAGCTGCTGGGGGAGTTTAAAACTCTCCTGAATCCAGTCCAGGTGAGCACTCCTCTACAGTGCCTCTGAATCCAGTCCAGGTGAGCACTCCTCTACAGTGCCTCTGAATCCAGTCCAGGTGAGCACTCCTCTACAGTGCCTCTGAATCCAGTCCAGGTGAGCACTCCTCTACAGTGCCTCTGAATCCAGTCCAGGTGAGCACTCCTCTACAGTGCCTCTGAATCCAGTCCAGGTGAGCACTCCTCTACAGTGCCTCTGAATCCAGTCCAGGTGAGCACTCCTCTACAGTGCCTCTGAATCCAGTCCAGGTGAGCACTCCTCTACAGTGCCTCTGAATCCAGTCCAGGTGAGCACTCCTCTACAGTGCCTCTGAATCCAGTCCAGGTGAGCACTCCTCTACAGTGGCTCTGAATCCAGTCCAGGTGAGCACTCCTCTACAGTGCCTCTGAATCCAGTCCAGGTGAGCACCAGGTGAGCACTAACCACATTAGCCATACCACCAAGTACATTCTAGCAATGCTTAACACACTCAGTAAGCGATGGTATTAAATAATTGCACTGCTTCTTGGAGAAGAGGGGCTGCAGTAGCAATCACTAGCCTATGACGTTCCACTATAAGAAGCTGTACAGCTCAGCTGGGCCAAATTGCAGGGAGATGTCTCTTCTACTGTGTCTGTAATTGATGAGACCTAAAACACACGTGCTGGAGAAAAGGGTTCCAGGGCAGAGCTGTGAAACTCGTAGTCCACGTGGTCTGAAGCTAGTGTAAAACGCAGTTTCGATTTAACTTGCTTTTCTGCTTGTGGACGCAGAAGAATAATGTTGTTGTCATTTTAAAGCTTCTTCCACTTGAGCTGGAATGAGCCAGTAACTGGTCCAGGTAGACGGTCTCTTCAGTAACCGGTCCAGGTAGACGGTCTCTTCAGTAACTGGTCCAGGTAGACGGTCTCTTCAGTAACCGGGTAGACGGTCTCTTCAGTAACCGGTCCAGGTAGACGGTCTCTTCAGTAACCGGTCCAGGTAGACGGTCTCTTCAGTAACCGGTCCAGGTAGACGGTCTCTTCAGTAACCGGTCCAGGTAGACGGTCTCTTCAGTAACCGGTCCAGGTAGACGGTCTCTTCAGTAACCGTTCCAGGTAGACGGTCTCTTCAGTAACCGGTCCAGGTAGACGGTCTCTTCAGTGTTGGGAGAGCTTAGTTTCTCCCAGTTTAATCTCAGACTTGGTGCTCCAGGGTTCAGTGTATCTGTCTATGAATCATCTCTCCATGCTCAGTGCAGTTCTGAAGATTGGTGATCTGTTCTCTGTGCTTTTCCCCGCTAGGTGTTTGACCTGACTGAGCTGCCCCCGATCAAAGCCCTGCAGCTGTGCACCGTCCTGCCCGCTGGCTCGGTGCGGGTGCTGGTGTGCGGGGGGGACGGCACGGTGGGCTGGGCGCTGGATGCCGTGGACGAGATGAAGATAAAGGTAGGATGAGAGGGAGGGGGTGCTGCTCCACATTCACAGTGATGGAGGTGTGCAGTTATGAATAATTAAATGAGCTGTGGTGTGTGGGACTGTAGCATGACCTAATGATGTGTGAGAGGGGAAAAAAAGATCAGCAGCTGTCAATCAAAAAAATGATTTCTTAAGAATAAATATATAAACTAACAAATAAGATTTAAACAGATGCTCTGAAAATGTCATCACATGTATGTCTTTCCGTAACACTGGTAAACACTAGCTTAACGATGTTGACATGTCCTACTGCACTGAATGAGAGCTACCTGGAGGTCGTGAAAACGTGGTTTAACTTTCTCGTTTCTGTTTAAAGACAGACGAGTCAGAACACGCTCTACACTGCTTTGCTAACAGGTCGTGCAAGCCAGATCTGATAGCATGCCAGGGTTGGTAGCGTCAGGGAAGCAGATCGCTTCACTTGCTGTTTCTCAGCCATGGCTCTATCTCCCTAGGGGCAGGAGCAGTACGTGCCCCACGTCACAGTCTTACCCCTGGGAACAGGAAATGACCTCTCCAACTCCCTGGGCTGGGGCGCCGGGTATGCAGGGGAGATTCCAGTGGAGCAGATCCTGAGGAACATCATGGAAGCCGAGGCAGTCAAACTGGACCGGTAACTGAGCTCGTCTCTCAAGGGTTACTTTATAGCACATACATGTTTCTGATATTGAATTAATAACCTAGTGTGTGTGCTTTCTTTATTATTATGATGAGATTTTTAAAGGAATGGCACATTTTTTTGCAGGTGGAAGGTTCAGGTTACAAACAAAGGATACAGCTTCCGAAAAACAAAGGTAAGACACAGAGTGAAAACGAAATCTCTAAGAAATACCCAAGAAGGGGAAATATCCAGAACTACCACTGTAAATGTGTAAATGTATTTGCTTTAATGCTGTTTATGTATGTTTTGTTTTTTTATAACTATAAAAACAGTCAGTGTAAAACCTGAAGAGCGTGTGTACAATTCTTTGACGAGCGTTTCGACTGGAAGTCTTTCTCCGCGTCTTCGACTGTGTGCGTCTGTTTCCAGTAGAGTGAGTCGGGCTGTGTCATCCGCAGGTTCTGACGATGAATAACTACTTTTCCGTGGGCCCAGACGCTCTCATGGCGCTGAATTTCCATGCACACCGAGAGAAGACCCCCTCGCTGTTCTCAAGCAGGATCCTCAATAAGGCGAGGAGCTGAGCAGCACGCTAGAGAGAGGGCCATCCTGCTGGAGCAGATCCAGGCGCAGTGCAGTAGTAAAACAATTGCGCAGTGGAGCAGATTATCCACATGTTCAGTATGAAATGTGTAAGAGTTTGGAGAAGATTGGTGAAGGTTTGGTGCTGAAGGAGCCATGTTTAATTCCCCCCTGCCCTGGTTGAAAAGGTGGTTCAAGGACAAAAGTCAGTCAATAAATATAAATGCAGAGGGCTAGCCTAAAGCCATTGTGCTCTTATTCAGTGGTGGACAGTAGTGTGCAAGTCTGCCCCCTGCAGGCATACACTGTTTAATACAGCCAGCTGCAATTCGCAATGAGGTGCTTTACAGTTTGTCTGTCTTCCAGAGAGTGCAGGGCCATGTAGAAGTGGTAGGGCTCTAGTGACACAACTAGTTCATAGTGCAAGAACTGACACTTTTATCTTGTCAAATCAATCCAATAAGCATGCATTGTAAAAACAATACTTATTGTATCGCTTTGCATCAAGACTACATACAATATAATTGTTCCTGTTGTTCTCCAGGGATGGAAATAAGACTCCTATTTCACAGCAGTGTCACCCATTCCAGGTTTTACTATGAGCCTGATTAGCCCCAGTGTGTCTAGGTAATAAGCTCAGGTGTGTCTTATTAAACTCATAGTAAAACCAGGAATGGATCAGTCTTATTTCTGTTCCCTGTTCTCCCAGTCGTGTAACGAGTGCTCTTTTCTTTATAGGCGGTTTACTTTTTCTACGGGACCAAAGATTGTTTAGTTCAAGAATGCAAAGACTTGGACAAGTTCATTGAGGTAACGCAGCCTGCCTCAGAGCTGCTGCTCTCCTTTGAAATGTGTTAGGAGCAGTGTTGTATCCTGTCTCATCATACAGGGTACTGTTCAAACAAAACAGCTATACTTTTAATTATTGAAACAGGAGGTGTTGCTAATGAATAACGATTAGAAGTATTTTTTACAGAAAGTGATATACAGTAGACATCTCATATTTATGTAAACCAGACATCTGCTGTCACTCTGTGTCAGATTGCTTGTATCAGATGGGAATTATGTCACATTAAGATTAGCCTCGCTCTGGTTCTTTTTCTTCAGGTATTCATTATGAACATTGTAGTACAAGCTGCCATTCATGATTAGAGCAGACAGAAGCCACTGACCTATCGTGGGGTAGATGGTAGATACCAGCTTACCCCACACTGGCTCTGATATGATATTCACTATATAATATACAGTACATCACACAGTGTTCAGTAAATGCTCTCTCTGTCAGGTAGGTGTAGAATGGATGCTGAACCTCACTCCCTGTTTGAATGTGTCTCTGCAGCTTGAACTGGATGGGGAGAGAGTGGAGCTCCCGAATCTGGAGGGGATCATCGTGCTCAATATCGGGTACTGGGGAGGAGGCTGCCGTCTGTGGGAAGGAATGGGGGACGAGACGTACCCCCCCTCCAGGTAGACAGAGAGAGAGAGAGAGAGAGAGAGAGAGAGAGAGAGAGAGAGAGAGAGAGAGAGAGAGAGAGAGAGAGAGAGAGAGAGAAAGAGCATACCCACACTTCAGGTAGAGATAAAGACAGAGAGAGAGAGAGAGAGAGAGAGAGAGAGAGAGAGAGAGAGAGAGAGAGAGGCATACCCACCCTCCAGGTAGATAGAGACGTACCCACCCTCCAGATAGAGAGAGAGACAGAGAGAGAGAGCAGATCCATACTCCAGGTAGAGAGAGAGAGGCATACCCACACTCCAGGTAGAGAGAGAGGCATACCTACACTCCAGGTAGAGAGAGACGTACCCACTCTCCAGACAGAGAGAGAGAGAGAGAGAGCAGGTCCATACTCCAGGTAGAGAGAGAGAGCAGATCCATACTCCAGGTAGACAGGAAAGAGACAGAGCGAGAGGAACAGAACCTCTGAGAAGCAGTGGTTCTAATCCCTTCTCACTTTCTCTGATGTCAGAAACGCAGTTATTCGTAGTTGAAGGGGAGTAAGTGTTGTCCGGTTGTCTTCTCGCAGGCTCGACGATGGTTTACTGGAAGTTGTTGGAGTTTTTGGATCGTTCCACTGTGCCCAGATCCAGGTGAAGCTGGCTAACCCTGTGCGGATAGGGCAGGCACACACAGTCCGGGTGGGTGTACTGCAGTTCCACTCCAGATAACTGGACAGGGCATTGCTTTAAAACATTGCGCTCTAGTGGCTTTGATTACAATGAAATATATTCAATATGAAATGAAACTGTAGAGCTCCAAATTACTTTGAACCCTTTCATGCATGACAACCTCATAGGGGGACCGATTAAAAAACCCTCTCCTAGATGCATGCATGATAGCCATTTCTTCCACCATATAAAGCAATGGAAATGTGTTTTGTTATTAACCCTTTCTTGCACGAAAGGGTTAGCTTGTATAGGGAAGTGACTCCTATGTTTCAATATTTAACAAGACCAATGCAGCCATTCCTGTAAGCTTGCATTTGTCAGAACGGAGCATTCTCCAGACAGAGTATCAGTGGTGTGTGTTGTTGTGTGCAGCTGATCCTGAGTCTATATTGTTGTGTGTTTGTTGTGTGCAGCTGATCCTGAGAAGTGGCAAGATGCCCATGCAGGTGGACGGAGAGCCCTGGGCACAGGGGCCGTGCACCATCACCATCACGCACAAAACCAGGGCGCTGATGCTGTACTCCCCTGGGGAGCAGACCGATGATGAAGAGGACGATTCCACCAGCGCCTCCGAGCCAGAGCTGAGCGACCAAGAGGACTAGCACTGCCCCGGCCATTGCCGTGCAACGGGCTTGTATAGACAGCTGGGTTACTGGAGTGTGTGATAGAGCAGGAACACGTCTCTATACATTGCAGTGAGCTGACCAGGCTTTCACACACACTCTACTCCCAGCATTTTATTCCAGTATTTAAACAACTTTGTTGCTTTCCAGGGCTTGGGTTCCAGCTAGCAATCAAGCTGGCATTTTGACAAGCAGTGGTAAACATGTGGCACTGTAATACAAAGTAGGTCTCGGTTATTTCATACAATAACCATTTTGTTGCACTAGCAGTTCCCTCACTGGGGTATGTGGTGTTTTTGATTTTATGATCAGCTGCATAGTTGAAATATCGGTTGCAATGCCCCTTTGATCAGAAATCCCAGTCTTACTTTGGACTTTTTAATTTAGCTTTTTAACTGGAATTTACAATGATCCGATTTTGAGTAGGCAAATACAAATAGTAACGATCAGAACCAAAATCACCATGAAAAACATGTATATTATAATAATTAGAAGTTTTCACTTTCCACTGAAAATGCTTGTTCACTTGAAGCTGACAGACTATTATAGTTACACTATATTTGAAGAGCTACTTTAGCAGCAGTGCAGACATAAAAATAAACATTGTAGAAGACAGGCTAAACAAACGCTCGAACAAACACTCTGTCCTGTGGGCTTAGGTGGTCTGATCTGAGAATATAAAGCCTTCATGAACGAGGCATTGACCAAATCCATTGACACTGGAAATACAGTTTAGACTGCAGTTGTATTAAAAGTTCAGTACTTGCACCACACAGACAGACACTTCATGTTGAGTTTACTAGGGCAGTACTGCTGCTGCTGAAGTGGAGTCAGCTGTAATTAATTCAGAACACTGTCTTCTCCTAGCTCCAGTGAGTGTGTCAGCTTTGCTGTTGTTCGTTGCTCTGTCGTGATTGGACAGTAGGAATAATCTACACAGACATAGAAGATGTTTACTAAATCAAAAGTATTTTATAGTTTTTTTTTTCTTTCTTTCTTAACCTAAACAGCCAAAAAAGTCACCCCATATTGTCAGGGTTTACTCGTGAGTGTCATGGCATTTCCTGATTGAGAGGTGCTCTGTGTGAGAGGGGGGGTGGCTCTCTGACTGCGTGCCTGCAGTGGTACCCCTCTGGGAATACACGCCGCTTCCCCGGTGCAAATACAAAACAGTGACGTGCTTATTTCTTAAACTTCATTATTTATGCTGTGTGCTGTGTTTGCATTAAGGACACAGATTACACTCTGAGGAGGTCGCATATTGTGGTGCTTTTACCCAGATTTGAAGATTACCCAATTAACAGGCACTAGGACCTAGTGTAGCACGGCTGCACCTCCGGTTATAATGTGAAAACATTCCCGTGTGAAACATCTCGGACCAAAGTGTAAATTGTATTCAGCAGAAGCAATGTAACTTTAGTGAAGACGTTACTACAGGTAGGGACAGCATAACTGCGCTAGTTTTTTATTTTTTTTTCCAATACCTGTAGACGTGTAAGTTAATTCAATAGCAGCTTTTCAAGGGGTAAAGTAAAGCTCTTCAGCGGTCCTTTATTAAACGTGTCTATGTGCTGTATTGTGTGCCTTTTGTAAGGAGTGGCCTCTTCAGTTGTTTCCTGGATTCAGCTCCTCTGTGTGCTCCTTAGATTGATTAAGCTTGGTGTGCACTACACACTGCTACCTGTAGGTGGCGCCCCAGCCAGGTCACACTGGGGGTGCTGGAAAGAGGCCAGAATCAGTCTTGTGATGTGGTTTGATCTTAGTTTTTTTGTCTCTGTGGTTCTTGTAAATGTTTACCTGGGTTGACCTTGCACTTTATTAATTATTAATTTTACCAGGCAAGCTTTTGCATTGCAATATCCTCTTATGTACATGAAAACAAATGCATCACTTTTAGGAAAAAGATCGTTTTAAATGCATTGAAAATTGATTTGGAAGTCAAGGCTGAGCAGACTGTTTAAGTCCTGACAGTTTGTCACTGATCATGAAAAACACATTGAATTCAAAGGAATTGGCACAGGACTGAAAACAATGGTGTCTCCCATTGAGTTTGCAGAGTTCCTTGACTTGTACCTTTGCACATAGCAACAGGCAGAGACAAAAAGAAAAAATATATTTTAGCCTTATTTACACTGAACAAGGTGTTTGGGACTAAACATGCTATTTTTTTAAAACTCAAATTGTGTATATGCATTACATTAAGAGGGGTTTATTACCCAGGATAAGGGTAGTGGTAATATGTATTTATTGTATATGTGTATTATTTGTTTCCAAAGTGTCTAATTTAAAAATGAACGCAAATTCATTTTCAAACGAGGCACTTTGGAACCTCGTGGAATGAACGTTCTATTCTGATGACGTGATGTCATCATGCTCCAGCACTTTTGAAAGAGCTTTCATAAACGCAGCTTGTTTTCAGCAGTGCTTTTGTAATATGTATTTTTTTTTTAATCAGTTTGTTCCCATTTTGATGGACATTTTACCCTTTTCTTTTAGAGTTGCTTTTTTTTCCTGTATTGCTTTTGTGTTGTTGACTTCTGTCTGCTTGCGTGTTTCCTTGTATAAAACTGTTGTAGCTTATTGTTTGAGTAAGTGTAAAAGCTTAGGCGACTGTGTTTGGTTTACTGCTGAGGTGGCTGGCTGGCTGGCTGATTGTCAGTAATGTAGACGCTGTTGTAACTACAGGAGCAAACCCACTCGTCAAACACGTGCGCCTGCGCGTCTCTGCTTGTTGCATAGTGCGAAGCATGCTTATTTATAATGTGTTTGTGCGCTGTATTATTTTGTTTACAGTTTTACAAAATGAGTGGAAATGGGACGTTTTGTTTTTCAGTTTTGATTGCGTTTGTGTTTGTTTGTATGCACCGGAGTCCAGTCGCACACGTTCGCTTGCGCACGAACTGTGACATGGCAACGCACTGAATTTGTTGGCAGTGGATCGAGTACTTGCTTTCAGGGTAGAGCTTGCTGTTATGTGCATTCCCCAGTTACAGTTTTTCCAGTTACAGTGACATTGTGTTCAGTTCCAATTGAACACAATAGCGCAATTACAATTATGCTGCAGTAATTACAATTCTAATTAACAGTTATACTAATAAGTAACGCACACAACTACAGACGTTAACATCTTTACTATTTTTTATTATAAATACCACAGCAGATTCAAGTACACAAACATAGAACTAGAACTTATTTTTTCAAACAAACGGGTAACATTGTTTTGTTTTGTGACTCAAAGCTGTAATAAAACGAGACCTTCTGATCACACTGGATGCGTTCTCTCACTTTCTTACTGTGCTTCTTTCTGTTTGTTGGGAGAATTCCTGACCGAATAACGCAGCTAACAGCCCTGGAAGAAGCAAGCCAATTGAAACATCCGGCACAAAGTGCTTTTTCATTTGGGCTGCTTTATTGATTGCATTCCATTAAGGGTCTGCTTTATCGCAGTTCCTCGTCAAGATAGAGCTACACTCATTAACTTTAAGTAAAACATTAAGTTTGAATTCTCTGATGGGAAGAAGAGAGTGCGCACTGAGAGCAGCGTGGATGGAAGCAGGCGGAGAAGATCAATACGTGACAGCCAGGTATAAAAGCTGATTAATATCACTGGATCCGGCCTCTGCTGTGAGTTTGGGGTCTGGGTTAAGAATTCTTGCCGAGGATAACATTGCTGGAATGCACAGGCTCAGCTCAAGTCTGATAGGGGTGCAGCTGAAATAGTCATATTATCCCGTAACGTCGATGTTAACATTGCCGTTAACTTTCCATTAGTCGAACTGTCTTCTGTCCTTGTCTATGAATAATTTGTGAACCAAGACAGTCGAACCGCCTGTGGTTATTGGCCGGGTAGCTGATGGATCCGGATTGGCGTTTTTAATGATCCAGACCAGGTTTTGCAGAGGTCTCTTTCATAGAGGCTTCGCTGTGATACTCGGCACGACGTAACTGGCAGCGATATTCAAAACTGTGGTCTTTGACTGGATCCCATATTTATTACTTTGCAATGGCTAACGCGCCTTTATCAGCGCTGTATAAATCGTAGCCGTTAAGCTAGAGAAGTTCAGTAATGCGTTTTCTTTAATTGCGGATTTGCGTGGTTGTGCTTTGCCAGCTGCGCCTATAAACCTCAGGGGTTAGGTGAAATTGTACATATTAAATTTCACCAAATTCTAGAAACGTTCTATTTGGAATTTAAGCAGACTAGTCTAATATAAACGAAATCGTTGTACAGATTGGATTTTTTCTTTCTTTATTTATTTTACATTACAGTGTATCATATCTTATGATGATGATGGTAATAATAATGCATGTTTTTATTTGTCTCTCTTTGCAACAAATTGGGCTTAGCCGTGAAGCTCATTCCGGGACGGTTGAGCAGGTCCGTCTGCGGTGCACGGAGGGTTCTGTGGAATGGATGTACCCGACCCAGGCACTGCGAGTCATCCTGGAGCCCAACCTCTCCAGTGCGCGACACACCACCGTCTGCATCAAGTCTTTCCGCAGCTTCGGCGGAGCCAACATCTACGTGGAGCGCACCGGGGAGTTGGACCACCTGGTGAACGAGCAGGCGGGCCGGCGGGAGCGGGTGTACTGTTTTAGGGCGGACAGCCCGCAGCACGCCGCTGTCTTCCTGCAGGCTAGCCCCCGGCAAGACATCAGCAGCCGCAAGGTGGGCTTTCAGTACGAGCTTTTGAGTACCCACAACCGGACGCACGACTTCCACAGAAAGAACTGCCTGTACCATCAAAAAATTAAACAGTAACCAACCCTGTGCTTAAAAAAAACTAACAAGTACAAAGAGAATGTGAGGAACTTCATAAAACTAGCAGGGAACGACTCGAGGCAATCATGGCGTGGTTCCTTTCTGCAAGCAAGATGTTTCTTGTTGGGTTTACACAGGTAATATCGCTTTTAGAAAAGGGTGCCCCTCACCCGAAATGTGGAAAAATAAACTAGAATGCAGAATTTGTAGGCATGATAACACTTTTAGTTTTCTGGTAAAGAACCATTGCTGGTATGAAGCGTGTGGATATACCTACAGGCCATCTAATTGGTTTCCCCCATTGATACAATACACTGCTTTGTGTATCTGCAATCTGGAACCCTGCTAATGGCGCTATATATATATATATATATATATATATATATATATATATATATATATATATATATATATATATATATATATATATCTAGCTAAAACATCTGCTCAGTTCCGGGTAGAGAACAGTGTATTGTATGAATGGGGTGGTAAAGCAAGTCAAGATTCATTTTTTCAGAAGGGTCCATTTTCGCCTGTTGGGCACCCATAGCTTCTTCAATACAGGACCCGAACAGGGAATGACAAGCAGACTTCCGGTGTAGCGCTTCTGTAATGCAAACAGACGGGCGAGTTCACAGAGACTGCGCAGCATGTTGGCAGATGAAGGGGATTGCTTGTGAGGTTAAATGAAGTGGTAAATGCCCACGGAGAATACAGTTAGCAAAGCGTTTAAAGCCGAACACAGCACACAAATAGGTGCATCGATTTCGAACATACTGATCATTCTCAAGACAGGACCGAAGGGGAGACTGAGTAATGGTTCTTACAATGCTGGCATTCTTCAGATTCCGAGCCCAGAGTAAGAGCAGGTGGGGTGATGTCACTCTGCTGGCCTGCAAACGTGACCTTGGAAATGCAACAACTCGTTTTCAACAGTTGCAATAAACTGAAAACTAATGCTCTCAATGTTGTATTTTATGATGATGAGTAAAAATGACGCTGATTGCTAATTCCTCCAATTAAGATAAGAAACAATGTGTTAAGAGCTGCAGGTGAGCAAATGGGGCAATTAAGAGAATTGTTTTAGAGAACAAAAAGGACCTTGGAGCGGAGCAAGTTTGTTTTTCTTTGTCTTTCTGTTATTTTTTTGTTTTTTTTTTGGAGGGCGTTTTGTTCAATACTTTTTTTATTTACCAGACCGTTTGCTTTTGAGTTTGAGGGAACTGTTCAGATCATACTTTTCTGAATGAATTAAAGAGCCTGCAATGGTTCAGTTAATCTGTTAAATACAGGGATGTCTGGTCTCGACGCTGGGTGAGGGCATGAGGGCTGCCTACCCTGCTGCTGAAGAGGAGCCCTGTTTACCGCAGCTCTCTTTAAGAGGGTTTCTGTCCTGGTGAGGAAGCTGGACTGCAGTCTTCTTTTCCCTTGGATTCAGATTGTCAGTGCTGCACTTGGTAAGGCTGTTCTTTGTATTCTACAGACAGAGCTGGGTTAGCTTTGGGATGTGTGGGGCATTCTCAAGGGGATGTGTATAGTGATCTTGGGATTATGGGATTTCTTTATTTTTGATTGATTTTAAACCTGAACAGGTTCATATTACATGTGTGTCACGTAATAAAGACATTTCAGTTTGGTTGCATTTGTAGCTCATAAGCTTGATTCTGAAATGCTTCTCTGTGAACCTTCTGATCTGGAGCGATCACACCCTGGTTTATTCACTTACAGAGTGTAGTTTGGAACTTGGGTTTTGGGAGAATAAACTAAAAAAGCTCATATCTTGGTTTGGAACGAGGAGCTGTTGGGCTCTCTCTCCGAGAGAGGGATCGTTCCACTGCGATGCTGCTCTTGTCTGGTGATGTCTCAACGGTGGTGAGACAGACAGGGCAGAGATTGTTTCAAGTCAGTGAACTGGTTAAAAGAGTCAATGGAGGAGAAAAAGGGAAACTTCTAAAAACATGCAATAGAATGAACTCTACAAATGTCTAAAGCGTCATTTTAATTGGCACTTTGTTTTTGGTTTATTAACTGTTACTGGTTTGATCATTTTCAGGTAACGTGGACTGGTTTAAATCTGAAGTTGGAGGTATTTTTGTGGTTTGGTAAATTTGTATGTTTTCATTAAGATCTCATTCTAATGCAGATCTACCCTACTAGTTGTTGTAAGCCACAAGCTTTCAGAAACAAACACCCACCCAAACAAGAACATATATAAACAGAGCGTGCTAAGAGTTGCAAAACTGTTTGCAGTGCAAAAATAATAGGATTGTCATACAGCATAGAGTAATATTGCATTTAAACTGTGGCATCATGTTGCATTACAGGACCTTGCACAATGTAATTTATCATTAACAATTAAGCTTGACTCTCCTTAAGCACTGATATGTTCTCCTGCTAACTTGTATCGATATGTTTGCTCTGTCTAAATCTCTATAAAATAAAGGAGGTATTGGCAGTTTTAGTCAGTAACAGATCATTTTTTTTATTATTATTATTAGGACAGTGAACTACATAAGTTTATAAAAAGCTGTCGGCTATCAAAGCTACCCGTGCATTTTTGTGTGTGTTTCCCCACAATGGGACACACACACAACGCTTGATATTTAATGCAAATGGAATTGCTGCACCGTAAAGAACACAGGAGCCTCCAGTACAGCACAATCAACCGACTTTTAAAAGAACACGTTTCTACTTGGCTGAGCACGATTCACAAATTGATGTCCTGAACTTTTTATTGGGACTAAATAGCTGCTAATGAAAGAATAAATGACTTTGGTTTGAATAGCTACCGCACAATGAGCAGTCCATGACAAGCTTCTCCTCGACATAATGATTACTGTGGCAGTAGCAGTCACCCTGTCAATAGACAGGTGAGCTCATGAATCATTAAAGACAAGTTCACTGGGGGATGTGCACTGAGGTACAGAGAGGGGTCTCTGTGTGTGTGTGTGTGTGTCATTTTTCACACAGGAGACACTGATGTCTCGAACTGAAGTCTGGTACAGAAACTCGACTCTGATGCAAGGTAAATTATTTGAGATTAAAATAAACACAATTTCAAGTTACCAAACAAGAGCAGCAATGTGTGTGTGTTTTCTCTTCTTAAATACTGGATCAATAGGGTTTCTAATACCAGTTCGTTTTTACTTGGGTTGAAGTTTGGCTTTGCTCTGGCATTCTGACAAATTAGTTCCCATTACACTCTGTAACCTTTCCAAAATAGATGTGCTCTGTGCATGGGAACACAGGACCAAGTAAACCACATCCATGAGGTACAAACAGGTCCATGAAACCATGCCTTTAACAGATTTTTATTGAACCGATTAAACACTGAATCACATATCTTATTTATTTTAACCCTTTACACCTTGTATACATTCACATAATCGAATGCCATGCAAAAAGAACATGAAGTAAATCTATACTGTGTACTGCTATAATCCCATTTGCTATCGCTTGCCATGATCTGTTTTAAGGAACTGTACTGTCTGCATCCCTTACTCTCACGCAGGGCTGTCACTCTCTTAAGCTGTCTACCTCCCTGAAGCTACCCCATGTATCCCATTGGAAGCCAAACCCCACGTTTATAAGCAAAAGATCCCACGCACGTCCTGTGCCTGAACAATCTGAATGAAGGTCCGAGGGCGACTCTACAATCAAGCCTTTCCAAACTTCTATAAAGAATCACAAAGCAAATAAACTCTGCACTGCGTACACTGAAACACTCACCAGACCCGCTCCCAATTCACATTCAAAATGGGTTAATTCTTTCAAGCAAGCGAACTCGCAAATTACCTTTTTTTTTTTTTTGTTGGTTTGCATCCAATTAGGGTATATCTTTTGTTAACAATACATGCACGTATATTAACACTGTTTATTTTAATAAGCATGACTTTTGATAAACGCAGATTAACTAAGTGCCATTGTCCTCACTTGGAGCATTTTAATTGGCCTTTTTACATTTTCTCTAACTATATTGTCATGATAACTTACTTTATCAAACTACATAAATACAGCTTGTTTTCTGATTTATTTATTTTTTCCCCAAAAAGAGAAATGCATTTGGTACTTGCTGTATTTAGTTGTTTAAGATGCCGAGCTGCATGCACGTGCAGCGCCCTGGCAGTAGGAACTTGTGTTAGGCAGTCAGTTTGCACAGAGACACTGCAGTGCCGCTGGAGAAGAGCCAGAAAGCCGGATAGACAGCCTCTGAAAAGCGACATGAGAACGTGTAAATGGGGTACACTCTGTCTGAGATGCTGTAGAAGGTGAGAGAGCCCCCATCACAATCCAGGAGCACCCCGACTCTGCTGGAGCTGGGGTTCTCCAGGACTGTCTCACGCTGGTCGTGCCAAGCGGACAGCTTCACGTTGAACCACTCTATGCACCACGACTCCTTGTTCCTCCCCAGCTTGCTGGTCGGCCCCTTGCGCTCGATGCTGCTGGAGGCCACGCCGATGGCACAGAAGTTGCTGCTGGTTAACTTCACCTCCCAGTAGTGACGCCCCTTGGAGAATCCTTTGGAGCACAGAACCTGGGAGCAGACCGTGAATCTCGCTGGGCTGTCCGGGTATGACATCATCTCTTCGGAGACTGACGCTTTGGTGAAATTTTCTGAGATGGCGATTCTTTTGTGTGCTGTAGTGGCATCTAGCATAAGGACGGCAGCATCTAAAACAGAAACAAAGAATCAGTACCAGGGTAATCCATTCCCAATCCCTAACCCCTTTCAATTAATTCACATCACTGATCAAAATTGCAATTAAGTGGCAACAAATTACTTCAGTTGAAGTCGCTGTCAATTCAATTGGCTTCAAACGAAAGCAGCTGAACAATCCCAGCAATGACTGTCTCTAAAGTAACAATTTCAATTCTTAAGGAGCAATTGATTTTAAAAAGAGACTGGAATTGAAAAACATGAATTGACCCCCAACCCTGATCAGTATTGAATAAAACGCATAACTGTGCCAACTCTGTTGGTTCGGGTACGAGTCATTGTGGAGTCCCGACAGACACCCCTTTCAGCTTTCCTTCCCCAACACACTCATCGCTCTTCATTGTTTCACGCACTCCCTTTGGAGCGAACACAGTATTTATGATCAGTTTAATGCACTATTTATATTGTGCAATTGACTTTAGGTGAAAAAAGCCGCTGCCTCCATCTGCCTCAACATACTGTTTAAGTGTCTGCTACTTATTCAACTGAAAGATTTCCTATACACCTTCCCACACACCACCTCACGTCCCACCCCTGTACCTTATTACTATGGCCTCCCTGTTTTTTCTTAATACAAATTCTCTGCACGAGACCACTGTGGACAGACAGGACACCATTAGTTCAAACTCACCTTGCAGAAGATTGTGTCTATTAGTCACTTCTGTAGGATTGACTGGTTTGACGACCTTTGGCACACAACCTAAATAAAAACCATTTAAAAAGGAGTTTTGTTAACAGTGTGGAATCAGTTTTCCTATCCTGCTTAGTTTCAATTCTTATTTTATCACAGGCTCCTAGTCTCGTTAAGGGTATGTTTGTTCTAGACAAGGTGTGGCTGACACAGAAGTTTGCATATCACCCCGATTAAAGATGAATGATGAATTCACTAAGACAGCTGTCCGCTTGCAATCAGCAAGCAGTCGCATTGTCTCTCTGGAGCAGGGCTGTCCGATCATGGTCCTGGAGGGCCACTCCACTCCAGGTTCAACAGGTGAAATACAGATAATGAACTATGGATGCAGGTTTAATTGACTCAATTAAACGATTCAGAACAGGGTTGGAACAAAGACCAGGTGTGGAAGGGACAACTTTGGCTACCCCTGCTCTGGAGAGAGTTCTCAATCAAGCTGTTTTCTATTGACACATTGGTCATTTACTAAGCAAATTAGTTTTGATGTTATATATATTTTAACCGTTCATGCATCACTTTGAGAGCCATAAAAACTACAAGCTATCCCGTTACAAACGACGGTAAACCATACTTACTGGTATTTTTAGGTGGATCCCTGAGCTTTGGTGGTTTGGGAGGTTTACCTGGAAGAGAAACAGTAAACGTTCAATCAGCTAGAAGGTACTTTTATACCTGCTGCATCGTGTCATACTTCCACATCGCAGGTCTAAATTAAAGGTGCTTTTCTCCTTTCAAAAACGAATGAAAACTAAAGCAATATGTAGAAAAATTGCAAGCAGTTTAAAACTACACAGTTGCTTCAAGGTAGAGTTGCGTCATAACGTTGTGCATGCTACTAAACTTCCAGGCCTGTTTGCATTGAAAACCCAGAGTGTTTTAAGACGTGACTTACTGCTCTTCTTGTTCCCATCCCCTGGCTTCTTTGGGCGGTTGTCGTCACTGGCTACACCAACAATCTGATCTGTGGCTAAACATGAAGAAAAGAAGCATTGAAGATCCTTCCTCTGAAACATGTACCATTCTACACTGTTTGTGTTCATCTGCCTGACCGTCACGCTTCACTGTGAACACGCAACTGGCTCATCTACTCCACACTTTTATCATAGACTCTTACCATTCTAACATCATTCACATTTCCTTTGGGATGTAACTGCTACTGTGTATACAAATTTAATTTAAGTCTGATAGCAAGTCAGACCAGTTCAGAACAAAGGCACTTTCCTTTGGTAAAGCATTTTTATGATGAAGTAGCCTGTCACTTTTTTTTTTGGTTAATCTTATCAACGGTTTATTTTCGATCTATCTGTGTCGATATTTTGTAACCTATACGGTGCTTCTCAAACTTTACTATTTGATGCCTACTCTATTGTTTGCCACGCTTGTACTATGCTTTGCTACACTGGAACCAGTACCGCTCCAGTCAGTACCACCACATGTATTAGACACCACCAGAGACAAACACTCACCTAAAGTTAGTAATGGCTCATCCAAGGACACGGCAACCGCTAATAACAAAAGCAAAATATAACTTTCATACTGTATTTGTCTAACAGTTACTGTGCACAGGAACAAACACTTCACAAACCTTTCTGATAAAGGCTGTCTGAAATATTTTGCACATGGATTTGCGGGCATGCAGTATATAAAACATGACTTACTGCTGTCAGGTTTTCCTGTTTTCTTCTCCACCTTTTTGTCTGGTGCTGGAACTTATTTTAAGATGCAGAAAAATAACAATGAGACATTTTTCTTCCTTACAATTTCTATAAGTGAAACTAGGAAGGTGCTACAGGGCATGACACATGTAAACCTGGTACGAAGTCTATTGCGAAAAATAAAACTAACTAGACCCTCTAAGACTTAAGCTAGCTTTGTAGAAATGCTACTATTGAGACAAGTTTGCTGGCTAGGTCCTAAAGTCACAATAATTTAGTAATAAATTGAAAGAGGGGGAAAAAAAAACAATGTGTTATACAAACCTGCATTCAGCATTTGGACTCTCTTCTCCACTGGCAGGCTCAATACGTCTGTGAGGTATTTCTTGAGAGACACTGCGCTCGATTTGTACATTTTCAGTTGCTTTGAATTCATATTGACTCCGGGAACATGAGGAGTAAATGTCACAGATTGTGGCATCTCTATTGTACACTGAAAGAGGTCAAATGAAAATATGTATTGCATGACTCCAAATGCCATCATTCTTTCAATATTTTTAAAAATAAATGTATAGCGCTGCTTAAGCCACTGTTTAATAGGCTGTGGACATATACATTTAGTGTCTGGTAAAATGGCTGTCTACTGTTTTAAGAAAGAAAGCCCAATTTAGTTTTATTAAATAACTACAGAATATGTTTGACCAGATTTCACATTACGGCCCGGATGCTGGTGCAGCGTTTACCTGTAGAACTGTGATTCGCTGCCCCTGAGCCAGCACGCTTTCAATCTGGTCTTTGCAGCTGCTCATCTCCTCAATGTTTTTTGTCATTTTGAGCATGAGGCTCTGGATCCGGGTTTGGGCACTCTGCTCTTCTCGTTCGAGCAGGTTCATTGCCTCCCTCTCGTCCTTTTCAATGAGGTCTTTCATCACGCGGTACTCCACCTCAAGCGCAGCCTTGCTGTTTGCCACTGAATCCTAGCGGGAAATAACACAATGAAATGGGTGTGGAAGCAAAGTGTACAGCAGGGGTGCAGGAAATATTACTCTTGTATTTTCAGCCACTTGTACTAATAAAATAAGTTATATACAGTAGTATGCATCTGTCATTGCTGCTTGGCAGAGTAAATGTGTTGATATGCACAGCTATTGGTTACTTTTTTGTGTAACTAATTAAACTGCAACATAAATTAATTTTGACTTTTTTCAGATGTATTCATTTTGCAAGTGCATTGATCAAGGCTCTAGCAGAAGCACTGTCTACTAGTTTTCCATTTTTCCTTGCTTCCTATTAAACTATGTTGACGCAGGCTGGAACGTGGCGGTATACTCACTCTGAGAGACGACTGCTGTCCCTTCATCTCAAAAACGACCATCTTTGTTTTCTCAATCTGTCTCCTCAGTGTAACCAGTTTTTCTTTATAATTTTTCTGTGGGAAAAATAAGCAGGCATGAAAAGAAAACCCTGTACATTCTGAAGTTTGTTTAGTAAACAGTAGTGAAGATATTTTCTGCATATTGCTAAAATATAAACTGTGCAAGGTGACGCTCATTAACTGTTCTTTATGCATTAGCATTATTTAACTTTGCTTTTAAGTATGTTTTGAAATACTAAAAGAAATTTGAAGACCATGGAAATCTTATCAAAACGTTTGTTACTGAACTTTATTTTAAGCACTTCTAAATGTGCTAAATAAAACTTAGTAATTATGTTCTTGTATACCACAGCTTCTCAAACCCAGTCCTGGGGACTCCCTGTGGCTGCTGGTTTTCATTCCAACTGAGCTCTCGATTATTTAACTAGACCCTTAATTAAACTGATAATTTGCTTAATGATACCTTTTTAGGTGTTTTCAGTTCTAAACATTGCATAAGTTAGCTGTCACATTATATAAGTAACTTTTTTTAGACTGCCTGAGTCACTATGTGTATAACTGTAGCATGTTACGTTTATGAATCTATTTTATAATGCATAGATCTATGCATCTATTTTATAATGCATATTACAAGCTACAAAAACGTACTTCCTTCTCGGCGATCTCGCAATCGAGTGAAGTAAACTTGCAGGTTAAGTGGGAGTGCAGGCAAGCTCCACAGATGCACTTGTTGTGGTCCTTGCAGAAAAACTCCAGCGTCTTGTGATGCTCTTTGCAGATGCGCTGCTGCAGGTCAGGCAGGGGTTCGGTCAACTGGTGGCCGTGAAAGACTGGATTCTCGATGTGCGGTCTGAGGTGGGAGTCGCAGTAGGAGACCATGCACGTCAGACAAGTCTTGGAGGCTTTGGAGACCATGCAGGTGTCGCAGAATATTACAGTCGAATCCAAAGCCGCTCCCTTCGTTTCGTCCTGGCTCTTGCCTTTCAGTGACTTGCTGACTGTGTCCACCACAGTGCTCAGCACGGTGTTTTTGTGCAGGGTGGGTTTGGCGTAGAAATGTGTCCTGCACTGAGGGCAGCTGTAGCCTAGAGCCACGTCGTCGTTCCAGGTGAGGTCCAGACAGCTCAGGCAGAAGTTGTGTCCACACGGTGTGGTCACCGGGTTGTTGAAAATGCTCAGGCAGATGGAACACGTCAGCTCTTCCTCCAGACTGCTCAAAGACGACGGCTGGCCTCCCATCTTGTCAGCGCTGTATTGCAAAGGCGAAGCAAAAACGAAACTTAACTCGAGTGGTGACAGGAAAACGAAACTTAAAGGTTAATCTATATGACGCTCTGTAACCTTGAACAGCTGCGTTTTAATCACACGAGCACAACCCTGTCACCACGTTGTGCTTAATAATAGAATGACATTCTTCTTAATTTAGTATTATTGTTTGTGTTTTGAGTGTTTTTCTATATTACCGTCATCACGGTTGTATTTGTCCGATATAGCTCCATCTAGACTAGTTCACGGAACTGCACCCTGATAAGGCAGCCAGCTAAATTGCCATAGTAAGACCTGAATTTCTGAAACAAAACGTAAACATACTGTGCGGTGGCAGTGCAAAGTTCACCTGCATGTTTGCCCTTTTCACAACGCTTTTCATTACACGGTACTTTTGTTTAAACGCACAAAATGGAAAAAGCGTATCGCTGTAGTATATCACGATTCTATAAACTAATCTGCGTATTCTCTCGTAAAAACAACACCTACACATCTCTCTCGAAGAACTCAACTTCCAGTCAGCAGATCATACAAACAACAGTGCTAAAAGCTGCGCTGTTTGTTGTTGTTGTTTATTATTATTATTATTATTAGTAGTAGTACTAGTATTAGTATTATTATTGTAAACTTGTATTGTTATATTTGGATGTGACAGCACAGGGAAAATTCTGACTGCCGTGTGTTAAAATATCTTACATAATGTTACAAACTTGTAAGTCAAAATGACTGTTTTACATACCCAATTTTCAATGCGTGAATAGAGTCCATTTCACCTCTGAAACCCAATCTGACAGTTGAGTTATGAGCCTCTGCTGTATTCCGCACCCGGAAACATAGCCGTGATTCTGCACCTGTGACGTCACCCCCCCCCCCCAAAATAATGGCACTGAGATTCAACCCCTAACTCGCTTAAACTGCTGTCTTAATTTCTAGTTGTATTGTTTTTGCTCAGAAGACAGTTAAGGGAATTAAACTCGGCCCCAATCTGCATGATAATTCGTAATATGTCACATGAAGTAGAATAATAATACTGTTTTCAATATTACGTCTATATAGAGTCATTATGCTGTACATTATTTTCTGTCATCTATAGATTTACCAGCTAAAACACCACATCATTATTTTAAGTATTTGTAAGGACGCAGAAACCAAATATACACAAAGAATATAGACTCATATAGGGCTAAAAGGCAGAACACAATGTGCCAGATGGGAAACCCATACCTAGAAACATAACAAACCTTTTTTTTTCTATTTATTTGTACATGTTAAAAGGTTTTGCACAGAATGTGCTTTCTAAATGATAGTAGTGCGCTGTATTGTATCCGCAGCAGAACTTTGCTCTGCCACCCCTTCAGTGCTTTGACTGGGAGGAGAGTCCCAGGAATAATGTGCTTTCTAAATGATAGTAGTGCGCTGTATTGTATCCGCAGCAGAACCTTGCTCTGCCACCCCTTCAGTGCTTTGCCTGGGAGGAGATTCCCAGGAATAACGTGCTTTCTAAATGATAGTAGTGCGCTGTATTGTATCCGCAGCAGAACCTTGCTCTGCCACCCCTTCAGTGCTTTGCCTGGGAGGAGATTCCCAGGAATAACGTGCTTTCTAAATGATAGTAGTGCGCTGTATTGTATCCGCAGCAGAACCCTGCTCTGCCACCCCTTCAGTGCTTTGCCTGGGAGGAGATTCCCAGGAATAACGTGCTTTCTAAATGATAGTAGTGCGCTGTATTGTATCCGCAGCAGAACCTTGCTCTGCCACCCCTTCAGTGCTTTGCCTGGGAGGAGATTCCCAGGAATAACGTGCTTTCTAAATGATAGTAGTGCGCTGTATTGTATCCGCAGCAGAACCCTGCTCTGCCACCCCTTCAGTGCTTTGCCTGGGCGGGACAGTGAAACAAGTGGAAGATGAATCGTGAGTTTCAAGGCAGGGCCAGCTGACATTCCTGGAGCATTCCTCCCACGCCTAGTCACCCAGGTCTATTATAGCCCTGTTTCCATGGTAACCGTTCTGGCACAGGCCTGGCCTAGCACTTCACCCTTAAGCATTTCATTCTCCGCCATTCAGGTCCATTATGACACATTCTCAGTCATAGGTCGCGCCCATGATAAAGAATAGGATGTACCATACCACCACCTAGTGGTGGACTGAAAAATAGTCATCTCATACATGACTACTCCACTACGCTCCAGCTAGTTAATAAAACCCTAACTATATACGCAATTATGACCTGTATATATTGCTATTAAGAACTGCTGTCTTATGCTGCTATTAACTACTGTTATTTACTTGAAAGCTGGTTATTAAATATTAAAATAAAATGTTATATATCCTTTTTATGTCCCCATGTGACTGAGTCAGGAATAAGTTTGAGTTTGTTCTTGATTTTCCCCGTTCATCAGCTGGTCAAGTGTGTGTCTGTGCAGGGGCTGGACATGGTGCTGTACGGGGAGGCTGGGGATTGCAGGCCGGGCATTGCTTAAATCCATCCCGTCTAATGCAACACACAGTGTGACTATTTCCCATACCACACAGCACTGAAATTAGGCTTCTTCATTAAAACTGATACTGTATGTCAGGCAGAACTTTGAAGCAAATAAATAAATAAGCTTTGATTAATTGTGGTGGGAAAATTACAATGTTGCTCCTGCTATGATTGCTTAGGGTTTGCTATGATTGTTTAGGGTTGATTTAGATTGCTCCTCACTCAAAACATTTTATGCGGAAGAAATGTCATCCTCATGAAGCTGTCGTGCATTTGCTTCTGCCATCTGTCCCCAAAGACTAGAACTGAGTTTAGTTTTTTTTTTTTTTAATCCATCCTGTGCATGAACATATACTGGAACTGTGTGAGCTCTGCAGTGTGTCCACTAGAGGGCAGAACCAGTTACAAAGTTATAAAACAGATGCGTAGAGTCTCACCGGGGTAAAGTCGTTGGTGCAGGAAACATGGCAGCCCCCGGCTTGAGCAATGCTGTGCGGGTTAGACTTCACTTTGACTGTCCTCCTCCGGCGACACCGGGCTGCCGCATGTCCTGGCTGTTCATCGACCTGAACAAATGCAGAGTGGTCACCGATCTGGCGAGTATCGTCAGAGACAAGTTTGATTTCAGCCGCAGGACAGTTCTGGACCTCTTCATTGACGACTGCTTCTTACCGCCTAACGAGAGCATCTACGTCATCAGAGATAACGACAGCATCAGGTGAGCGCCTTGCCCCGTGTGGTTAATATAGAGCACACGCTTTTCAGTATTTAAAATGGAAATAAGTGAAGCAGGCCGCCTGTGTATTTCCTCCGATTTGCAGTGTCTGGTATCGTTCAGCAGCCTACAGACAGCACTGCAGGATTATATATAAGAGCGGGTGTTTGCACTAGCGAGACACTTTATTTAAGCGTTTAACTTATTTGTTGACACGGTGCCCCTGCGTTGTGTGAGTCACTTATAGACGCTGCAACACAGTAGCGCACGACGCTAGAAACTGCTTCCAAAAAGTTCATAATATCCATTATTGTACCATGCCTACCAACGACTTGTTGCACGAATACGTGTCTGAACAATCAAACCCTCCTAAAACGGCGTTATATAGCAATAGCGGTATCTAACTAGCTTTAAGCTAAATTCAGTTCAGTAGAATGAAAAGGAAACTTGGTTTTACCCTTAAACAAACGTTGTAAAGAGAAGTCTTTGTGACCCAGTCCTGGTTTTGCTATGAGTTTAACAAGACACACCTAAGCTTGTTACCTACACACTGTGGCTAATCAAGCTTGTAGTAAAACCTGGAACGGGTGAGGTTGCTATGCAGTAGGAGTTCTGTTTTCATCCCAGCGTGTTTCGTAACCTCCACTTGATCATACAACATCCCTGTTTCTGTTCCTCAGGGTGAAAGCTGAAGGTTTTCTGCCTGCACTGAATGGCATTGTGCCCAGAGAAACCTCTCCTTGCAAGGAGCAGAACAGGCGCAGGTCTGTTGAGGATGTGCCCTCAGATAGAGATCACACCAAGAAGAGCAAGAAGAAGAAGAAGAGTAGCAGCAGGGAGACCCCCAGTCTGACAGCGCAGCCCGAAGAGGGGGAGCACAGCGAGCACCGGGCCGAGAAGAAAAGGAAGAAGGAGAAAATGACGAGGGAGGAATCCACAGAGGAGGAGCACAGCCAGAGAAAAAAGACGGAGCAAGAGGAGAAGGCATCCGCTGCAGATACAGGCAGCAGGGACGGGAAGAAGCCCAGCAGCTGCTCTGTTAAGAGCTCTGCTGCTCTGTCCCCAAAACCAGCTACTGCTGCAGGTAAGAAACCCTCCTGCAACAGGCCAGCCCCAGCCTCCTCCCACTCCAGCAGCACCGACAGCGACAGCAGCGAGGATCAACCGGCTTCCAAGATCAAGACTCCACAGAGTGCCAGAGCCCAGCCCAAGCCAGGCACTGCAAGCAGGGGCACTTCTGCTAAACGAGCGCCTGTCCCAGTCATAAAACCTGTGACCGCCCGGTCTGCTTCGTCATCAGAGTCCAGCAGCGAGGCCGACAGCTCGCAGCCGAGAGAGGTGAGAGAGGCAGGGCTTGTGTCATCTGTGTCGCTGCCAGCCAAAGAGACTGCAGCGGAGAGAAGCAGTGCCCCAGCCCAGGCTGAGACCTCCAGCTCTGACAGCAGCTCTGAGGAAGAGTTTGTGATCAAGAAGCCCCAGCTGGATTCAGGACTAAACATGGCTGTGATTGGCAATGGCAAGGACAGGGGCAGGGAAACCCCTCTGGGGGTGGGAAGGGGGTCCCCGCTCGGGGAGGGGAGGAGTTTGGGGCGAGGGGATGGCAGGTTCCCTTGGAGAGGTTCTGTGGGCCGGGGACTGAGAGGAGGCAGGACAAGAGGGACCACGGGACAGTGTTTCCCTTACGATTACAATGGAAGTCAGCAGCACCAGGAGAAGCAGCACTTAACTGAGAAGGCATGGAACATGTCTGTGGTATTGCAGGTGAGGTATTCATACCCACGCAGGTGGTGTTAACTGTTTAGTGGTTGTTGCAGCTCGTTGTGCCCGACATTTGAGCTTAAGAAAAAAATTCTAATTTGACCTTCCTCTTCATGTTGGGTGATATGTAGACATTTTAAAATGCGTTTCAGAGCTTTTAATAATACACCTTAATTTAAGAATGTGTTTAAACTGCATTGCGCTGTTGACAGCAGTGTTTGCAATCAAATTGCTGAATGTTAGATGTTTGGTGATGAAGCCAGGTGATCTCCCTATGAGGTTCAGTAACAGTCGTGCAATGATGGCTGACGAGCAGCTGTCACTCTAATTATGCATGTACACTTGCACAGTGCAAGCCTAAAAGATTAACAGAGATTGCATTTATTTTTTTGCTGTCGTTCTTCCAAATGTATTCAGGAATTTATTTTTCATTACACTTTTTTTTATAGTCACCTGCACAAAATCCTTACCCAAGGTATTATGTATATATTTTTCCTGTTTTGAAAATGTGAGTAATGACTTTGTCCAAACTGTTTTAAAACAATGTATTCTTCTAAAAGCACTGGGTGGGGGGGGGGGGGACGACATTTTGTTTAAAGGACTCAAGGTTACGAGCAAGCAGCTTTCCTGTGTTGCAAGAGTGACGACTGGTCGTTTTGTGTACAATGAGCACGCCTCTCCAAATTAAACACCATCGTGACTCTTTGTTTGTGTCTGTCTCATTTCCTTCTTTCAGTATCCTGCAGAAGAAGCCCCCAAAAAAGATTACAGCTCCTGTCCTCTGCTCGCCGCACCTCCACAGATGGGACAAAAAATCGCTTTCAAGGTACACAAATTGAACTCCCTGCTCATCACTGTGGAATTGAAGTTGAAACTTTTAATAACCCTAAACTCCATCCTGTGTTGTTTTTCTAACTAGCTGCTAGAATTAACAGAAAACTACACGCCAGAAGTGTCTGATTACAAGGTAAGTTGTCAAGCCTGATCTGTGTCATCTTGGTCATTGACCCTCCTTCCTTAATATTTCTGAAATAAGGCCTACACTCCCTTGCTTTGCCCTTGCAGGAAGGAAAGATTATTCACTACGTCCCCAACACTAATCAAGTGGAGCTGGAGATCCTGTCCTCTAACGCTGGTAGGACTTGCGCGAACTTGAAACGTAAACCTATAGGATACAGGATCTGCACCAGACATGTCTGGCCAGGACCAAGCAAAAGATGCAGTAGGACCTCGCTCTGTTCCAACATGTTGCAGTTTATTTCATTATTTTATTTTTTACAGTGCAATGTGAGCGCATGTTACAAAAATCAAATTCAACGATCTGTCCTTGCATTAAAGAAAGGCTTGTGTTTTTTATTTTCACTTTGAGTTTGCAAGGAGCCAGGGAAGTTTGATCTGGTGTACCACACTCCGGATGGGGCGAGAGAAATTGAGTACGCTGTCTCAAGAGGCTCCAACAGGGTAAGTGAGAGAATTCTACCAGATTGAGCCTTTGAAATGCGAAGAGGCCCCTGTCATTAAACTAGACTCCTAGGCAGGGTGTCCTAATTGTACGTTTTATAATAGGATGTGCTTAAACTGTACATTTTAGTTGTCATACGATGTGGTTCATGACTTTGAAGTCATGCCTGTGTCCAGTAACAGATACCAGATCCCCTGCAGATTCTCTACCACATGTACCATGACATTGAGGTCTTAGGGTGTGAAGTTGCCCAGCCAGTTCTTCTATCCATTAAAAAAAAAAAAAAACACTGATGGGGAAACTTCTCACAATCAGAGACAGTGAGTGAAGTGAGCACTGTGTGTTATTCTTTCAGGTCACGGAGAGATGGGATTCCCTGATTGAGCCTCGACTGATTATTGAACCTGCTAGTCTGCCTGCAGCTGGAGCGACTGGCTGACTTTTCATTCTCGCCCTTGATGTCTCCGGGAACCAACTGTGAAATACCACAAGATGTCTATATACATTTTATTGTTCTGTGGGTTTTGTTTCAATATTTCATTTTAATGCTGGGAAGAACTGTTTACTTTTAAATGCATCACCTGATGTAACAATGTTTCATAAATAAATGTGCTTTTTTATGTACCCGGTCTGTCCAGCCACTTCATTTCTAGAGCTTTAGAAGTCGGTGCAGGGAGTCAGTGGGCTGTAGTTTGGAGGGGTGTGTGGGCAGCCATGAGTCAGATGAGTTGCACTGCAGGTGTTTTTTTTTATCACGCAGGTCAGGCTTGCCAGTAGCTATTGCACAGGAAAGAATAACAGAAGCATTCAGTTCCCAGCCAGTGACTCTCGAATCTTCTTAATGCTTCATTTCAATTCATTAATAATGCAGTTCTGTCTTGGCTTTCTTTTCATTGCATAAAGTGGAGGAGTTTCCTCTTATTAATGATAATTCACCTGGATGTTTTAAGCACACAAATCTGGTCTGATAAAAAGTAAACGATCTACACAATTTCTTCTGAACGTCATGCAGAGAGCTTATTTCAATTTTTCATTTTTGTTTTTTTTGTTTTTGTTTTTTTAATTGACGACGTGAAGTGGACAGGAGGCAGTGTTGCAGCCTAGTCTTTCAGCTGATGGCAGCTGAAACTAAATGGAGATGTGCTGAATCAAGCTGTCCTTTGTCAAGGCTGATCCTGCACTGCGTTCAGTATGCAGGACATTTACAATTGTTGTGCAGAACAACTGTACTCTAGTAACACCTTTTAAAGGGTCTTGCAGGAAGAGCTGCTACCCATAGCATAAGCTCATCTTCAAATGCTTTCAGCTCTGATTTCAATAACCTTAGCTTTCAAAAAAAAAAAATATCTGTTTACATGGTACAGATTTGCACTTGTGTGTTCATTTAGGGGAGGTATTCTAAGATCGGTGCTGATCGTGGGCTGTGTGACCTGTAGGATCCTCTGTTCTCAGGTTGTGTGTATCTGTTCCCTTGGTTCTAGGCTTCTGCCTCACAAACTAGGACAAATGGAAGTGCATGAACAGCAGCACAAGCCTACCTGCTGCTCCTCAGTATTGCAGTGTGGGTTTGAGATGCTGCAACACTCGGCTGGGCTGATTTTTCACTAAATCAGCTTTTTTTCCGGCTTTGAGCTTGTCTGGAGAATTCTAAATGCTGGTACTAGCAACCTTCCTCACGCCATTCAAATCACGTGACAGTGTAACCTTGGAACTCTGCTAGCCACACCCAGCCCTCACTCTACATGTAGCGAGAGTAGGTGGTGTTGATAACATTGAAAAATAAGAATAGCGTGTGGAGCAACGAACTTGCTGTTCAGAATGATAGCAAAAAAAAAACATGAGTAGGGCAATGTAAACTAGAAAAGCAGTTGCTGATGTTTTAAGCTGTGTAGTGTTTAATGTATTAGTTTACTAGCCTGTACCGCCAGATTAGTAGAAGTTGTTAAATCTCATGTTTGGAATTCCTGTCGGCTGTGTGCTTGATTACAATGTGGGCAGAACTGCTCCATTGTGTGCTGCAAAGCCTGAGGATACTGACCTATTTTAACAGTCGTCAGATACCGATTTCTATCTTCCTTTCAATGATTTAACGATGGTCTGCTTTCTTTCCACAAAGGATGAATTCTACAGAAAGGAAGAGGAGACGCTCTGCGGTTTCCTGCAATTAATAGCCGTGCTGTATTGTTGTGCAATCCGTCCTGGGAAGGAGGGACCCGAAATCTGGACCAAGATCAAATGGGGCAGTGTTGGTTGAACACTTTTTTGAGCCTGGAGTGGAAACACGTTTTCTCACAGCTGAATCATGTTTCTAGGGCATTTGTGTATCAGTGCGGTAAAATTGCTTTCCTCTTTTAAAATAAAAAATGTTCTCATTGCGTGGGTCATTATCTACCCTTCCTTCCCGTGAAGAGAACCCACGCCAGCTGCTGTACCTCCCTCCCCTGCGGGCATGCAGGGTCCCACCAGGTCACAAGCTCGATCTCTTATCTATGATTTCATTGCAGACAAAACTAGTACTTGGTAAGAGCCTGCACGTGTTCTGTGTGTCGGGTTTATGATGGTATTGCTCAATATACCAGGTCTTCTAACCGCTTTGAATGTGTTGCTCTTAAAGTAAAACATCGATCCAAAATTGGATTCGAACCGCCTTTCATGAACAGTATTCAAACGTGTGCATTTATAGACTGTAAGTCGTGGAACAAGTCTTTGCGTATTTTGATGGATATTTATATTTGGCTAACAAAAAACATTACTGCCGTACCTGCCCTCTTGCTTGTCTGCACAGAGTGGCGGTGCGCAGAAACAATTTCAGCACCTGGACAGAGACTCACGCCCACACCGGGACCCTCCCACTCAGCCACACATGACCCTGGACGTGCGGGTAGCAGCAGAGCAACGAGTGCGTTCACCGAGAGCATTCTGCGCACATTATATACAGAACCTGAACAGTTTAGCCAACGATCTTCTAACAGTGGTCTTCGTATAACGGATGGCTTCATGAACACCCTCATTCTGAATCAACACAGTGCATTTGGACAGAGAGATAGGCTCTTTAGACACAAATTATATAGGTAGATCTTGTGATAATCTTGCGTCTTAAATATATATATATTTCTTTTTTCTGTTTTTCTTTTCTTTATAGCTGCTGTATGTCTGCCGTTCATCTTTCTTTCTTTCTTTCTCCCTCCCTCCGTCCCTCTATCTTATTTAACTCGGACGCACCCCTGTGTATAAGTTAAAGAGGTGCTCCCTCTCCCTCGCTAGCTGCTTGGACTCCAGTGGTCCTCTCCTCTCCTCTGTCCTCTCCTCCTGTGATGTCACTGCCTTGCTTTCTTCACAGAAGCCCGGAGAGCTGTGTGTGCTACACGTGATCATGGCGGCTGGAGCCCGGTTCCTGTCTTTAGGATCCAGCTAGTATTGGACACATTAAACCCGTCGGGCAGGATGGACGGGAATGGGTTTCCGGACCAGGAGCAGATGCTGCAGTTTTTAAAGAAACTCAAAGAGGTCTTTGACGTGTGTGACGAGGACGACGATGGCTACATTCGTGTTGAGCATTTCATTGATCTCGGATTGCAGTTCGGCCAAGGAGACGAGGTAAGGATGGAAGTCAATGCTGTCGAGTGGTAAATAAATAAACAAATAAACTGTAACCGATCGAGCTGATATGACAGGAATCATTGCTAATGGGCACCGTGGAGACGGGTACATCAGCCAATTGCACATTTAGGAAAAATCTTAACAAAAAAAATATATATATTGAAAACGCGTTCGTTGTATATTATTATAATATGTGTTCAAAAAATTCATGCTGAGCATTCAAACAATTTATAGGTTGGAATATTATGCCCATTTACAGGTGTGTATCCCAAGTTCCTCCGTGAATATTATACATAAATAATGTCAATCACCTTAGAAACAAACAAGAACCAGTAAGCGACCTCTACGATATAATATATATATATATATATATATATATATATTATATATAATATATATAATATATATATATATATTATATATTATACTATAATGATATGCAATAATGTACCGTTTCACATAGCAAAGTGTAGGCGTCCAATCGATAAACTTCAAGGTATAGTTCAATATCAGCCACATCTCCGGTATTTTAAATGACACTGTAACATTTTTCTCTTTGCAAACGTGTGGACAGCTGGCTCTTGATATATATCTATATAATTATATATATATATCTATATATATATATATATATCTATATTATAATATATATATATATAGCGCCTGTTTGTATTGAATAAATATTGACTGGTGCTAAATGTGTAATAAATATGCAGGCGTCGCATACTGGTTCGCGAGTAACGGATTCGCTTTCCGGGAAGCTGCTTTGTTGTTGCAATGGCTTTTTGCAGCAGTCGGTTACCTTGGTTACGCGCAAGAAGAATCTCGAGTCAGCCTCCTCTCTCTCTCTCTCTCTCTCTCTCTCTCTCTCTCTCTCTCTCTCTCTCTCTCTCTCTCTCTCTCTCTCTCTCTCTCTCTCTCTCTCTCTCTCTCTCTCTCTGTTTACCTTGGCATTCCGGTATGCTTGTATACACTTGTTTGAAGGGAATGACTGACTACTGGCTTTGAGTGTAGCTGTGTTCTCATCTAATTGTTTTCTCCAGGTCCATTGTACTTTTTTTTAACTGAAATTCCATGTGCATTGTTTCCATGTGTCCATCTTATAAATTGTACACTTACCTCAGCTAATTGGATTACCACCCCATACACTTCCAGCAATTCCATGGTCAAAGCCGTCCCTTATCCCTGCTTGAGCAGAGTCCCAGGGATTGGCATTGCCAATCCAGATGACGTTTCTGTTTGATGATTGACTTGTAAGGTTAAAATCTTCTTAAAGATACTGAAGAAACACCGGCTAGACCTTTTAACATATGCGTTCAACATAAACATATCAAACACAAAAAAGCATTGTGTCATGATCGTAATAGCCTTTTATAGAAAAATCGATCTCAAGTGCTTGTTCTGTAACTGAACACGGTGGTGTACAGTTATTAATCTTTCATGACTATAATGAAAAGCTTGGATTTTCTGTGGCAGAAAACACTGTCAAATTACATAACAATTCACTGTCATTCATTCCAAACAATCGCAGAGCATTCGGGGCAAAACAGCACTGTTTAAACACATCTTTCTATTGTCTGCAGATCATTTGGGGGCATAATTAAAAGCAGCTGTCTATTTCAAACATGTTTTCAGTAATTCAGTGCTGTGACTGCACACCGCTTTCTCCAAGTGCACGATTGATTTAGCATTCACATTGCAGGCTGTTGCAACAAAAATATGAATTAGCAAGTCTGTTTGTCTGACACCTGTTTGCATTTCTCTCTCTGTCTGTCTCCCTCTCTCTGTCAGTTCAAGTTTTACTATGAGCTGTGGTTTTACTATGAACCATGGTCAGCTCAAGCTGTTCTGTACTGGGAGATATATAGTGATGTTCAAGTCTATGTTCTGATGTTCAAGTGATGTTCAAGTACAGTTATGAATAGAAACGTGTAACATCATTCTCTGCAGTAGTTTCTAATAATTTTTGTTGCATGTATATGGAGTTGTGCTTGCAATGCAGAGATTGCATGTAGGCTGTGTTGGTTTCTTCTCCACTTCATCTCAGATTCAGAAGCACGGACTAGTCTAGGGCAAGGAATGCAATTGTCCCAAGAGCACATTTCATTTAAAATACACAAATGTAGAAACATTTTGTAAATCTGTAGACATCTGGGTTATATTATATATATAATAAATATATATCTATATATATATCTATATATATATATAATATATATTATATATATATATATATATTATAATATAATCGTGTATACACATATGTGTCATTTCATTTAAAGTAAATGAAAAATGAATATATATATATATATATATATATATATATATATATATATATATATATATATATATATATAATATATATATATAATATATATATATATAATATAATGAAATAACATGTTTGACAATTGACTCAACTAATGGTTTCCGTCATAAAAGACAACTCTTCTCAGTATCTTCACAGATAGATTTTTGCATGGAAACCTTGACGTACACAGGCACAGCAGAGTACTGCAAGTGCTCTTTCGTTAGAGGTATAAGTCCTGGAGCTGAATTGGTTAATAGCCCTGCTTTAAACAGGGAGCGGGTAGTGCTATGCTGTATGGCATTCAACCAAAACCAACCCTTAAAATAATCCTTGTTTTTGTGCTTGATTCGGCTGTTTAAATAGCAGTGGAGGTGTTTGAGTTTTCAGCGTTGCACAACAAGCCCCAGCTTCTATATATAGTGCTGCTGGTGAACAGCAGCGGTCGGCAGCTTCATTCTGTGCAGATACAATTAAGGTGTTTAATTGGCTCTCCAATCGTTCTTCATTTAGGTTGCAACACATTTCCGTGAACTCCCTTACCATGAGAAAGCAGTCTCTGAGCACTCAGACTGCCTGGCAGTTACTAAGGCAACACGCGGGGAGGGACGTGACAATCTAGCACACAGGAGTGTCACTGTGTTGTTTTGCAGTAAGAAGCCCTTCTTACCACAGGCGTGGTACTGTGTTCATTGCACAACCCTTTCAGCATCTCCTCGCTGTTCAGCTCAGTGACGTGCACACAGAGGTAACTGTTTGCACTTGCTTCAGCCAATGGAGATTTCTAGAAGCACAGCTGTTGGGCTGTTTTTGGATTTGAAAATTTTTTGAAGCTCTATAATATTGATTAAACAAATGATTTCCACTGGGTCTGTCACCCTCAAAACCAACCAAGAGCCCCCAAAACCCTGACCCTAACGCTTATTCCATCCCCAAAGAACCCTAACACCAACCAAACCCCTAACTCCTAACCGCAACCCCAACCCCAACCCATTCTATCAGCTCACATGTGACACAGAAGAAGATTAAGAAGGAGAGGAAGAGACACTGACGGGTTGATATAATAAATGGAGCTGTTGTTTGCCTTGTTAAGATGCCTCTTTGTGTTAGTCTGAGCCATGCATATATAATTAAAGTGCTAATTGATTATATGGGATTGTTTCCAAGGTGCTGAAAATAACCTGCTTGCTGCAGCTCCAGATTAACCCTTATAATCATGCTGTATATCCCACTTGTGAGGCTACCGGTGTGCGGTGGAGAAACACAGTTATTAGCATTCTGCAGTTATTGAGCAAACCTTCATTCAAATTCCCTGATCCTGACAGACAGATTTTTTCTGCTGACCCACTTATTCCTATCAGAATTAAATTAGAGAGCATGTTTCTTCAGTGTGCAAACACTAGAGGCTCGAGCCCTAGATCTAGCTAAAAAGTGGATGCTTTGTTTCATACTGTTTGAGTGAATTCACAACCTCATTCTTTTCAGCCATTTCAAACTAATTCAGATTAACAGCAATAAATAACTATCAAGGATCTTCAACAGCTGAAAGCCCAGATGCAATGAGATGAAAGAAAGGAGCAATGGAGATCCACTGCTGGGCTACTGAGAAGCAGGAGAGCGGTGGGAGCCGTTGAACTATGAGAATCTCTCAATTCAGAGAAGCGTGTCAAGCTGCAAGCCCAAGGAGGGGGTTGCATTTTGCATTAAGCGAGCTTAAGGAGAAAAAATCAAGAGCTGAAAGCAAGGAGACCTTAAAAGAGCATCCTGGGTCCGTTTTCATTTCATGTTCTACTTTCCTTTTGAAGAAAGGGCTTTCTGAACTTCTCGGCTTTCTGAACTTCTCGGCTTTCTGAACCCACCCCGCCCCAGTCCCTCAATACCAGTACTGTCTGAAAGTATGATTTCAGACTTTTCTTCTGATAACGTCACACCGATCTGTCTGTTAAGGTATCAGTGCCAGGGCAGGATCAATCAGGGTTTACACGCAGCAATAAATTAATTGATTTTGTGCAAAACAGGGTCAGATCGCCCTTTGTAAAAAAGAGAAGCATCCGTGATTGACTTTTCTTTATAAAATTGTTCTGAAATGAAACAGATTTTCCCATACAATCGTCAACCATCAGTGAATCAAGCACAGTGCAAACAGGGGTGAGGAGACATGCAGTACCAAGCACAGTGCACCGTTGCTACGTGCTTAAAGCACTTGTGTAACTATGAATATTGCTCTGATTAATATTAGTTGAAGAGCCCAGTTCTCTTTGGTTGCATGAGCCTGTGGTTCAGTGGAATGAAAGTGGGAGCTGTACTGAGAGGAGCTGTGCAGTGTGTGATAATGAGATTTGGCACCTTCTCTGCTCCCTGTCATAACTGCACAGATCTGAACATGTTTCTAAATTCAGAGGCTTTGATCTCAGCTACTGAGTGGGAGATGTTAGCTTAGCAATGTTTTGCCCTTTCCCAGTTTAAATGTGCAAACGATTATGGCAGTGTCACTTTTTAATGCAAATTGAAATGTAATACCTTTTAAAAATGTGAATAAAAAAATAGTGCTGTAGAAACGCTGCTCTTAATTTTAAAAGGGTTGTGACGCTGTTCATACAAAGAGTTAGAAAGATCACATTTAGTTCCAGTCACACTAACGTTTGCAGTATATATTGCTGCAGGAGGTCAGGGTGAGACGATAGACTTCACTTTTAAAGATCCAAATTGGTCACTAAAATGCATACAGTAGCACAAAAATGTATCCAGATGTCAGTCTTAGATATATAGTAATCTGAAGCAGCTAGCTTGTTAAGTTGCAACTGGCATTTCATTGCATTGAAGCCTCGTAGCCAAAGATGAAAGTCATGATTACAGTGCAAATGGCATAAGCAGAGTTGCTAAGGCAGCGACCCACGTCACATTAAGCCTAGAATGTTGAGTGATAAGGTGTGTGCAGGAATGCATGGGAAAGAATAACTATGTGAACACTTAACCACAGCAACCTTGTAAAGGAGAGTAGTTTGTGGTTGGTTGCACCTGAGTGGAGTAACATCTGAGTAACTCATTTATATTGATAACAAATATTTATTAAGATAACAGGAACAAACTCGTTAGGTAGTCTCTGAACCAAAACATACCAAGGCATAGAGACGACAGAGACAGAGAAGCTCCCAATACCTTCAGATCATCAAGACCATCGTTTTAGTGTCTGAGGCTGTCTCCCAGAGAGAGAGATCTAGGAAGCATATGCAATCCACAGATGCATTTTTCCACATTTTAGGAGTATTCAGCTTAGCCCCTGAGGTTCATGACTGTGTTGAAATTCAAGTCATGTAACCACAGACTTGCAGAACCCTCCATCTGATCTGTGTGTACTGCCTGAGAGGCCACTGCAAACCAGGACTGCGAGATACCACCAGAAGTGAGAATTAAGACAAGCTAACTGCTAACGGGGAAAAATAGTGATAGGCGGGGAAGGTGTCATGTTGGCAGCAGGAAATATCGGAGTACAAAAATTAAAAAATCATGCATCTGTTTTTACTGTAAGCAGCCAAAGATCTGAATTCGGCTGGCTTGTGGATCTGCGTGCAACAGTTTATCTGCGTGGTGAATGCTGCGAGACAGACTGGGGACTTTGTTACAGATATCGGGGGTGGAGAGGCTAATGAGAATCCCCAGATGTTCAGCATCTTTGTGCTGCTTAGTGAACGTCTGTTTTTATTTAACCAGGACACATTCCAAGTCCTTTGTACGCAGCACCATTACAGTACAGTTTAATCATATAATCCCTACCCTGTTAAGAGGTCCTGCTGTTTGTTTTTATAGCATTGCACACATTGGAACCCACCATGCGTTCAGAGTCCGGGGAGCGCTCACGTCCTTCTTCCCTGGGTTGTTGTATAATCACCCCATAGGTTACAGTGGAGACAAACCTCACAGCGCTGTGAAAATGTTATCTTCTACAGCATAGCACCACCGTACACGCCAGCAAGGGAGATAAGAGATCAGAGTGCTGCATGGCGTGTTGTTTGTCTGGAGCTGTAATGTGTGATCCTTGCCTCTCTCCATTGTATGAGCCTGTGTCACCTGACACACACGCACAGAAAAGGCTCTTTTCTGAAATGTATGTCTGGCTGAAAGCAGGGATAGCATAGATTGCCAAATCAATGCAGTCTGCTTGCATTCCCCTTCCCGAGATGGTGGGAGTCTTATCGCTCTGAACTAAGCGCAGCATGCTGAACCATCTTATGCAATCCTAGACGTGCATTTGCTTTGCATTGAGATGAAATCCACTGAAACCACCAACGCATTAATTTTAATCTTTATACTCAAACATTTCGCATTCCTCTACAAAGAGAGATTGATTTAGTGTGCTGATTTATAGTGTAAATACTACAAATCCTTAATTGCAGAACATTATTGCTAGCTTTAAGGTTATCAGTGATTTTCCAGTTTATCAGTTTTGCCAGATGCAAGAGCAAATATGTACTATTATGAGTTAAAGAGTAAGTAGCAGGGTTCCGATAAATACAGCGTTCCACATTCCCGCGTGCTGCTACAACTGCTTAAATAACGGACCTGCCGTTTTCTTTTCATTGTTAACATCCTGACAACTTTTTACACTTGGAACTTTAAACTCTGTTTCAAAGCCCTTTTTAAATGTCTGCTCTAGTGCACTGATGATAGTGTCAGGATTATTGCCCACATTATCAAACAGGTAACATAGCAATAACCATCCCTGAATGTGGTACAGAAGAAGCCAGAGCACTTGTGGTTATCTGTTTTTTGTTTTTTTTTTATTATTTTTAATTCCTGCAGTGATTTAGAGGACAGATCTGAAACCCCCCAGTGTACTAGAGCAGCCACTTTCAAAAGATCTTTGAAAGAAATATTTAGTTTTAAATCTGCATGACGGTTTGTCTAGATTAGTGGATTAGCACTCATGGAAGAGCTGGATCTGATGTAATGATTAATCGTTTTTATGTATTTTAATCCCTTCAATGCACAACCATAGACTAATTGAAGATGCTTCTGAAAAAGCATTCCTTTTTTTATTGCATTATTAAACAGGTCATGTTGCCTGCTGGATTTAGCATCACATATGAGATCTCCAGCAGCCGCCAAATCGACACACTCCTAGAATGTGTTTGAGATTGAGATCAGCGCTCAGCCTATTTAGCACAATATTACTTTCTATTTCCAACGGTCTCCTGCTGCTCTGTGTGACCTAGCCTGGAAACAGGGGGGGTGGGGTGTATAAAATCAATCCGAATCGTCATCGCAATTATTTCCTAAATTCGCTTGGAATAAAAAAAAAACATTAACTTCTGCGGTCCCGAGATTCATAGTAGCAAGCGGGTGACGCGAATCCAACAGCACCGCGAATGCATTGCTTCTCACCAAGACCCGAGGGGATGGGATTGTGATGTAGGTTTGCCACAACACCTCTTCTTTTTTAAGGTTCTTGTCATGCCCCTGACCAGTACAGTAATTTGTGTCTGTCTAATAGTTCACAAAATGAGGACATTTAAATCATGCTGCAAAATAAATTTGCTGCTCTGCTGAAATGTTAATTTTTCCAGTCTTTATTTTTTTAGACCCTTCAAGACTCATTTGCACTCTTTGAAATTAAAATGCAAAGACAGATACTGTATTGGAAAACCAGTTCGGAATACTTAGAGCACCTCTCTGACGCTCACAGCATTGTAATTACAGGCATGAATGTGGCACTATGTTCATTGCAGGGGGTTTGCAACTCCATATAGAGCAAAATAACACCCATGGTAAACTGTGGTAAACACACACAATTACTGTGCACAACTACAGCGATGACGGTTGTTTGTGACACAACATTCTCTTTTTGTAGGTGCAGAAGCTGACCAAATATCTGGACCCCAATGAGCTGGGCAGGATAAACTTTAAGGATTTCTGCCATGGAGTGTTTGCTATAAAAGGTAAGTGATGCTTTCAGTTTATTCACACAAGCTCTATATTGCTGTGTGCTGGCAGCAGTATTGCCATGAATGTGAGTGGGCTGACATTGACAGGAAAAATCAGAGCTGCAAGTATATATATATATATATATATATATATATATATATATATATATATATATATATATATATATATATATATATATATATATATATATATATATATATATATGTATGTATGTATATATATATATATATATATATATATATATATATATATATATATATATATATATGATTAGGTTTGTTGTATAAGCAGGATCATGCTAGCTTGCTCTGCTCAGGCAGTACACACAGATCAGATGGACGGTTCTGCTAGCTTGCTCTGCTCAGTCTATTTGGTTTAAAATCTTCAGGGGGTGTCTGTTTCTTTGCACAGTGATGAAGGCGCTAATCGTTTTTCCGAAGCTGTATAGCCTAAGAGCTGTGCAGATTATTACTTGATTCATTCCTGCTCCTCAAATACTTTGAGAGGACTGGGCAGTCCATCGAGCCAATTCATCTACACAAGTGCGATATTACACAGAAGGGGAGTTAGCCATTCAAAGCAGAACCTTCCTTTTCAATTCCGTGCAGAGCGTGTGGAAAACACACGGTTATTAGACACTTGGCGTGATGCTGATAGCCAATTAAGAGGAAAACATCATTTTAAACAAAGGAAGGATCACAGCATGAGAAGCACAGTGTGAGGACAATCAATACACCGATACCCATTAAAAGAGCTTTGTCAGATCTTTAAGCTGAAATCCTATCTTATTAATTCAGTGGCCATTATCGCAATGGTCCCAGTATGGGTTTGTGGTGCCCCACTGGCAGCTAATGGAAAAACACGTTGAATGAACTCCATAAAAGCTCTGATCCCCAGCAGCGAGCTCTAATCCCTGTTCAGTGTGTAACAAATCAGGCTTCAAAGCATCCTATTTGTATCCGCTAATCAAGAACATGAATCCTGCTCCTGAACCACGTTTAAATTGAGCATCATTGATAGAGGTTTGGGGGGACGACTGAAGATATCATTCTCATTATTGCAATAGACACGTCCTGTTATGAGTCCCATTTGGAAGCAATTGCAAACTATTAGAGAAGAAATCCAGAATGTAAAATAACAAAAATAACAATGGAACTGGTCCTTCTTGTACAAAGCCATGCTTGTTTTTTGAGTGAGTGGAGTTAATGTGCGTTAAAATTACACAGCCAGGCCTTGCGTTGAGCTGTGTGCTTAGCTGTGGTTAAGAAGAGTAATCTAAAAACCAGAGCTGTGAGATTTTTGAACTGGTTAATCCTGTTTAGTCATGGAACATTTCATTGCACAGCTAAGAGTTATGACATGCAGTGGAGCTTCAATTCACAATTGCAGTAAATCCCATTTGTTTATCATTCAAGGGCGATGTGATTCACGTTGACAAATGACGTCTCTCGAATGATTTGAAACCATGGCTGATCTAAACCTGGCCAGTCCCGAGCCCTGTCCAGTTAGCCACGCAGAATAAAATGAGAAAACGCTGAAATGTTTCAGCATTAAATACCAGGAGAGTGGCTGTTGAGAATGCTGTGTTCCCTGAATCCGGAGGAGTGACAGACTGACTCATTATTACTTGATTTTTATGCCTCTTCCCTGAAGGCGTAAATGTATGCATGGGCACGGATGTAGCCAGTGTGTTCCTTTAAGATTCATTAACACCTGGTCTTACAGAAACCAGATCCACACCTACGCAGGGTGAGAAAATGTTTCCACACGCCCGTATAAAGGGACAAAAGCTGCTGCCCACTCATCAAGCATGAAGACCAACATTTTGTCTAAAAGCTTTCAGCTGCTACAGAGTTCAGTTAAAGGAGATGCACAAATCTAATGACGTAAAACATATTTGAACATTGAACAGTCTTGCAGGTTTAATATGAACCACACAGAGGGTTAGAGGACACAATATAGTGTAACAGTTACATATTGTAAACCAGGAGTTATCTGGGCTGTTAATGACAGCTTTATATCAGACAGAGGCACATGGTTCAATACAGACCTGGAATGGTAGCTGTGTCCATTGGTGAACGTATACTAGTGTAGAACCACATGTTACTGTTACAAAATAAATCACATTTACTGTGTACTTCTTTCTTTCAGTGGGTTTACTTGACGAAATGAAAGAGGTATTAAGTGCTTCCCAGATTCCCAGATTCTGGAGTTTCTCATTTGGGATATGGAGCCCGTCTCCCGTTCCCAGTCTCCAGCTTTGATCGTGTTCAGTTTAAACACTCCAATGGAAATGAATGGCAAGACCAAGACAGCAAACTGACAGCCAGTCACTGCTCTGCCCTGGGGTGGTGTTTGGTACCATATGGAGTTCAGATGTTCATTGGCGCAGAATCTTTTGATACGTGTTCACTTCAAAAACTTGTTTACAGAGACAAGCATTCCTGATAGCAGTACTATCAACACGGCAGGCATTGCATCCTGTATACTGACAGGTGCATTGAATTGGGTGCATGTTTGATCACAATTATAGAATTCTTATATAGGACACTGCATTGTACAGACTTCCCTTTTAGGAGAGCGGGTTGTGTAGCATCAGGGTAGAAAGCATTCAGTGCTTGTACAGAAAAAACATTTTGCTTTCCTGTTTCTGCTCAGGGGAGATACCATAATTGGAGGTTTTAATTCTGGATTGTATGAAATAAATATTGCAATGCAAAGCAAATCCCTCTCAAATCTCATAAGTGGCACAGATTTAAAGACAGTATGGTAATTAAACAGGCTGGTTAAAGCTGGAAATGCAGGACAAAGCATTGCAGATGCAAGGCTTGATGCAACCAGTGCCAGTAACTGTCAACTTGAACACCAATATAGCAAACAAGCCAGAGATTTAAATACAAAGACTTTGGGTAGAGAATATGTTTAGCTCTAGCCGACATGCCCTGCTTAAAGAGTCCACCCTGTATTCTGTGAAGGATTGCCAAGACGTCTTGCACAAACCCGACCACAACTGAAGAAGTCTCTGAGGCAAAATCCATTATTATTGTTATTAATGAGAACAGTTTCGTTCTGGGCCATTTTTCTTCTTTTTCGTTAATGCAAAGTTAATTAAAAGTTGATAGTAAATTGGTTCCACACAGGGGGCCGCCGCTACAGCCAGGCACGATGCCATCTCTGAAATCCAGGGGAGTCTCTGTATTGCTGCCAGCAGCCCAGCTAGAGCCTGGCACAGACGGGCCTCGCTGCGGCTGTCTGCCAGGAACCCAGCCTGTGCTGTCAGAGGCAATTCTGTAACTCCATTCGAGATGCCTTTATTCTTAACCTGTCTAATGAACCAGGGTGAATACAGAAAGAAAGGGGAGGCAGAAAGATGGGTTAAATTTCTGCTCCTGGTTATTTACCCGAGAGGGGCTCCTTATTACAGTGACTTGTTCAACAAGTTTAAATTGTGTTATGTCGAGATCACAAGATATATTATCGCAGGACATCAACATAATACTTTTTTTTTTAAATGTCATGTTTTCACTCTGAACAGAAAACAATGCTTTGTCTAACCCTCCCAGCAGTAGGCATTTGTCAGCCTGTATCGCACAGCAAAAACAGTGGCACTGATGGGGAGGCAGGCACAAGCTGGATTCATTGGATGGAAACCGGAAGCAAAGAGAAAAAAAAAAAAACAGACACCGTATAAGGGTTAATGTTGTTGGTAGGCACCCTACTGGTATTTCTGTGGCTCGGAGATTTAAAAAAGACAAAAACACGATTAAACACATCGTTGTGTCAGAACGTCAGTCACCTGTTACCAGCAAAGTGTTCATACTTCAATGTATTTCTGAGAAATATGTTTATTATAGCCTACAGCTATATGATCCTTTGGAAAGTGGGAATCCAGATCCTGAATCTCAAAGCTTAATAAATGGAATATGGAACATTTACATGAAGAAAGTCTTAAAATGCCAGAACGAGATCATTGCATCACAGATAATGAGTGACATGCAACTGATAGCCAATCAGCTTCCTCTTTTGACCTCTTTTGATCGGTGGGAGGGTTCAGAGCTGTTTCTTCCTTTCAGTGAACAGTTATCTGGCAGAAGCACATGTTGATTCGAGATTCATTTTTCTGGGTCACCTCTGTTTTTTTTTTGTTTTTTATGCAAATTATTTTCCATCTCTTAAACTGAAGGGCGTCTGCCTGCTGTCACTCACTAATAACTATGAATAGATACTCCTGAATCCAGCCGGCGAGCAGCTGCTCTCTGAGTGCATGCTCGTGCTATCCATCAAAGCGAAGGGTTACAGACCATATCTATCCCTTATAAATTGGGCAGATAACTATGATAAGGCTATTTCAACACTCGGCTAGCTGAGCAAGTGGCACAATGGAGACGAATAACCAGTAGAGAAGCTAATTGGTTGAGCTGATTGTCTGCGGTCTTGTAAAGTATCTCCTTGTCTTTTTTCTCCCGCAGGTTGTGAAGAAATATTGAAAAATGCACTGGGGGCTAGGAGTGCCCTGTGCCGTCAGTTTGAGGCAGAGTATGAGGAGTATTACTACCAGGTAATGGGTTCTGATGTGCATGCACTAATGGCCTTGGTTGTCCAAATGTATTTGCTGCATCCACACGGTTCATGTCACATCTTTGCAATGTCTGAGGCTTTATTTGTGTGCTATAATCAGACCTGGTCCTCGTTTTGTAAACTCGTCCCTCCCTGGGAAAATGCAGCTTTGGGATTTCAGAAATGATGGCAGGCAAGCTGCAAAGCAGCAGAAAGAGAGCGCATTCCTGCCTGTTATCAAAGGCTTTTCAGCGGCTGTTTTTATGTTGCATGCTTGTTGCTGATATTCAGACCTTTTAGTAGCGAGGGGATGGTAATGATTCCAGGCAGTTTGTGTATTGTTGCTCACTCACGCTAACTACTGGAACCCAAGGGGAGATATCTCATCCTGTTCATTAGTCTCCATTAGTTGTTTTTTTTATAGCTTGTTATTGTGATGCATTGCACAGAGCCTGGCACAGGAGACTCCAATTACCATATTTCAGAAATATTTTCCAGCTGGTTCTCTTGTGGTCCGTCAGCGTAATGTATTACAAACATTACTCTGCACCTCCTTTATAATGCTTTCGTCAGAAGCTGTAGTTAGGTGACTGTGCTATTAGTGTTCCACCTTATAGCAAGAATGAAAGTTATACTGCACTGGAAAAGTGGAGGCCTGACCAATACGTCTCATAACTGGCACTGTAATATGAAAGCTAAAGGTAGACACTGGTTCTGATACTGTTTCACAGGTACCGAGTCATGAGCGGTACAGTAACGATACTGTACTACAAAGACACATGTGCCTTGTCACGCTGTAATGTGAAGTGCAGCCCACAGTATTAAGTGCACAGCAAAGGTATTGGGAAAGCACAAATAAATCTCACTCACAGTGTGCAGAAGTTAGAGCTGCAGTCTCTGTGTAATGTAACCTATTCATAAGCAGTTCCCGGCCTTATGCCTTAAAGAGAATAAAATCCAAGTGTGTTTTTGTCACTGCTGCGCAGTCTGCTTTAAACTCTCTAATGAAGAAGTATTTTTGATGGGCTGCAATCACTAATTGAGACCTGTGCTGCCTGGTCTGGCCACTGTGGGAAACATCTCATTAGCTGTGCTTACAATGTGTATGTGCTTTTGAGCCAGAGAGTCGCACACTGGTAATCTCTTTAAACCAACGACAAAGCTCGGCTGCCCTGTCTCCCTCATGAATATTGATCAGAGCCCGTTTAGAACCTCTCACTCATGGATTAGCATGCTTCCTGACTAAGAAGGATGGAGGTGTTTTCATGATTTAAAAAGTGAGTGTCTTCAACATCTTATTACCCAGACGACTTTGAAGTGAAATTAAACACTATGAGTTGAAATCTTTTGAGTTTCTAAAACCTAACTCCATCTGCTAAGACTCCATTTGCACATTAGAGTGAAGTGTTGACCAGGTTTTTTATTGTAGTGTTTGGTGGTGGTTTGTTAGATATAGACAGAGGTATAATGTACCTGCTCTTTGGACAGAAGGGAAGTTAGAGGAATTGTATTTGAGAAAAACTCAAGCATGGTACCTTGAGGTTTGCTTCGCCCTGTAAAGCATTCTCATCAGCTTGTTTATTAATCATTCAGCCTTGGACACAGTATCAGTTCTGAAGAAAGTCAATATGCAGTATTGTGTGAAAATAAAGAAGTAATGCAGTTAATGATTCAGTTCCCACTGTAGTCTTTTCACTGCTTCACGGTCCACCCCACCATTGACTTCTATTTAAAAATCTGTGCCACACTGGAAGCAAATTATACCTCCCTTTAAATTGTGCCTATTCCAGTTAAAATAAAAAACTAGCTTTTTTATCCTTTCTACTTTACCCCTGTTTTTACGTTGACCACCATGAAAACAGACAGGTCAGGGGTGTGACTTGTGACCTCCATAGAAAAAGAGGCACAGAAATTTCTGTTTTGCTTTGTCATTTTCCCTTGTTGTGCTTCGAGTTGCAGCAGGCAGCTTTCACCAAGAGAACCAGCAGAACACCCTCCCAGTCAATCTTACCTGCTGGTGGTCTCCAGCACTCTGTGTCCCTCCTGATGTTCAGTTAACATAGTGACTGTGTGAGCAAGTCTCCATCAATGATTGATCGCTGTCGTCACTGTCACTGGCAGAGCTGCCTGCCTTTATTTCCAGTCAGCGCTGCCTTGGGAATACAGCACACTGTGTTTTCACTGGATTCACTTATGTTTAAGGGTTACTTTGGACTGATCTGCCATGTATAAAGTTCATTCATTTTTTCATTGTAGCTGGAAAATGGACTGTTGGATAAGAAGCTTTGTTCCCTATGGGATTACATGAATAGAAGTTAGAGGAAGAGAGGGATGTGAAGTTAGATACCCCCGTTTGTGTGTATTTATTAAAATGAAGAGTTTAAAATCCTTGCTTGTAAAAGCTGTGCTAGCCATTGTGAAGTCAGGATCAGGTTTGTTTTTCAAGGGGTCACTAGATGGCAGTATTTGACAATGAATATGTTGCCTAACCCAGAAAGAGACGGTTTAAAACAGGTGGTGATCTATCTTTCCTTCTATCTGAAATGAAGTCTTTGGTGCTGGGGTGCTATAAATAACTGGGATTGCAGTGGTTATACCCTAGATATTCTTTTCTTCAAGCTGCAACTTTGATGTACATTCATGTTGTTTCCAAAAGATTTTCAAAGTGTGTTTAAACCACAGATTACTGTTCAGACACTGAGCTAGCTGTCTGTAGGGCAGTGTTCTTGTCATCTCTCATTTGCATGTTTTCTGAACATGCAGATATCCCCGTTTTCCTTTCTCTGTCTTTCAGATTCTGTAACATCCGTGTTTTGCAATATTTTAGTAGAAACGAGAGGTTTAGTTCACTTCATACTGCTTTCACTTCTTCATAAAGCTCTGATTTTGGCTGCATTCGTTTCCAATGGGCTGCAATGGGCATGTCTCCATCAGCCCCTCTGAACCCTGTGGTCTGACACACAGGATCTGACTCTGGAATCTGCACAAAGTGAATATCTGAGGCTCCAGCAATGGGTAGCAATGGGTGGTGTGTGCACCGGTGAGGGGAGATGTGTTGCAAAGGAATATGTGAAAGAGGGCAGAACAGGATTGCACAGACCAGTGTGAAAAACATCAATCCAATGTGAAATAATATAATAATATATCTAGCAAGTTAGATGATATATTATTAATAAGCAGAGTGGATACTGGTCAATACACTGTAGTTACAACACACAAGAGATGGTGCAGGATGCATGGGTACAGTCTGGCACAGCAAGAGCCTCTCATTGGCTGGTCTTGTTCAAACGTTATTTGTGAATATCCCAGCTAGGACAAATGTTCAAATATTCATACCAACACTGTGAAATGTATTCAGAGGCAAGCCCGTGATTGCATTAGTTCATAAACAGAATTTATAAATGCCTGTATCCAAAATGCATAGTCCAAGGAAACCGATGCATAAGTGACATCTAAGATGGATAAACAGCTAGTGATATGCTTTGTGCCATGTAATATGAATAAGGTTTCTTATAAATGCACAGCACTGTGTTGGTGCACCATGTTGCAGTGTAAATAACTGGCTGTCTAACATCCTTTCGAACACATTTATTGATGCGTTTCTTGTGTTTATAACAGAGCTTCACACTAAACTGTTGCCTGCGCTGTAGGAACTGGGTTCAGGCAGTTTCAGTTCATTTGAGCTTGTTGTCCAGCAGTGGTCAGACAAAAAGTGCAAATGGAGGCTTTTAAAAGACCTGTTTTTGTAGCTTCACGTATTAATGAAAAAAAATAGCTATGTTTGAGCCCTGAACTTCTAAAGCATGCCTGTCGTCCGAGCACCAACTATCAGCTACGCCTCTTAACGCCTACGACAGTCTTAACTTTAAGAGGGATCTCTGCAGCTTCTATCCCACACTCTCCTGTGCTGTGGCTTTGTTTTCTGTGCAGAGTTCTGAGAGTATGCATGGAGAGGCAGCCCTGTTGATAGAGGCCTGCACTGCACAGACTGGCTGTGGATCCCAGGGCCTTGTTGCCTATAGTGAAACATCCCTTGGCTCCTTCTCTGCTTTGATTCGGCCCGTTTCAAATCTTCTAAATTGGCTTGTCAGCATTAGGTGTGAGACAGATGATTAGCCCTTGATTAACGAGGCATTTTATTATTGATTTTCACACCCCAGTTACTTTAATTTATAGGCAAATTAGCTTTACCTCTTCAGAAGTAATACATGTTTACATTCCTATTAAAACCTGTGGATGTGTGCAATGATTTCCCTTCTGTGCTGTAATATCACCATAGCGCCTGTGTTAGTACATCCAACACCCTCAATCATATGCAGTCGCGCTAAAAACAAACTTGGGAGCAATGGAGCATTTTAAATAAAGGATATCATACCCTGCCCACACTCCCTTTATTTATGTAAGTGAGGGTGCAGTTGTGGGTCACACTTTAAGTGTGTCTGATTACTGTGTATTTTCATAGTAAACACATTTGTACTTACACAGTTGCAATGTTATTATGCATAGCTACAATATACTTCATCATTGTGTGCTACATATGTAAGTACACAATTGTATCAAAAAAGGGTTAGGGTTATTTCGTGCAAAAAGATTTACACATTAAGTACATTTTAGCTATGCATTGTAACATTGTAATTGTAAGTAAGTACACATGTATTTACTAAGTAACTACTGTGTGAATACACATTAATTAGACACTTCATGTAGAGTTACCCAGTTGTGATTGGAGCATGGCTGATTGGTTTAGTAGCGAGGATAAAGAAATGTTTGCAATTGTAAAAGTTAGCTTTTTCCTCTTATGAAATTCATTGGAAAAGCAATGCAAATATGCTTAGGTGACTTCATTTGTTCTGCTGGCAGTCTATTTATATATCCTACAATAAAGAAAGACATATCACTTCCCCCCACACACTCCCGTTTGTTGCAATCTCCCACTGCTAACACTATCGATGCATAAAAACCGAAATAAGCCAATCAAGACAAAAGCTTGATGACACAGGCAGACCCCAAATAGCTCTGTGTCTTCTGGAAAGTTATTTTTAGACACGCCTTTTGCCAGCGTAGTATAATTAGAACAAGGCAAGCGAAATAAAGAAGGTTTATGTCTGGCACCCCGACACCATTCGTCATTGCGTAGGGTTAGACTACACTTTGCATACAGCTGTGAGGATCTGTTAAATTAAATAAATAGGAGATGAGTCAAATGACGATTAAAACTCTCAGCTGATACTGTAGCCTAAATCTAGACTGTCTATGGTCTGCATTGCAGGGTACTGACTGTGTGAGGACTGTTCCTGAGAGACAGGATAAGAGATTCCTAATACCATACCTTAGTGTTATCTTGAGTCATGCAATTAGATTGTAATGTGGAAGTGCTTTTTATTTGGCACATCTTTCTGATATACTATTCATCTTGTCTAAATAATGAGCATTTAAAATGTAATGCAATCCAGTTTGCAACAGTTATCAGTTTTCTGTACATCAATGTCTTGCTGGGTCAGTTGGTGAGGGTATTTTTTTTAGTTAGGTCAGACAGCCCCCTGCCTGGGGGTAACTAAAAGGTTTTAAACAGCAGCGTGGAAGATGTTTGCGGCTGTGCTGTCCTTGTTGAGTGGACCTGGCTAAACAAATCTCAGCACATCTGAAACTCTTCCACTGAAATAGACGGTTTCATTGATTTGTTTTTGGTTTTTTTGCTAGTATATTCCCTGCAATCATTTTTACCACTAACTGTCAATGTGGATTCATCTTGTGTATTCCCATAACTGAATGACTGCTTACACAAATTCAGTGCAGTTTCTTCGCTTTTAGCAGCAGTTTTTGGGTACATTTAAATTCAGAATAAAAGCACGAAATGGCTTCAAATTCATTGAAATTAAATGCAACACACAGACACCTAAAAAGATTAGTCTCAAGACCACCTTTTTTCAACGCCGAAAATGAAAACCTTTACGCCAAACCGAAATTAGTAACGTCAAGCGTTGACGACAATCGACAGGTCCCGTTTTAATTGATTCTGACAGCCTAAAGCAAAGCTGCTGTGCCTCATTAGTTTTTAATTAGTGCTGACAGAGTTGATTTGCGAAACCCTTCACCTCCCTTCAGATCCACTGGCCCTGGCATGTCCAACATTAATCAGATATAACCTCTGTCTCATCACAGACCCAGCGTCCGGAATGATATTTTTTTTATTGATGTCCGTTGAGTATTTTTACAGCTGTGTGTCCTACTTACCTAGATCTGTTGCAGCAGAGAGACTGGGAACACACTTGATTGGTGACATCAAGCTTTTTATTTGCGAGGATGAAGAATCGACAGGCAAGCAACGTCACTCCGTCCTTGAGCGGCTTCTTTCTAGCCTCTTGCTGCTGTCTTCAGAGCAACTCTTCCAAGCCTGTTGTGGTAAACAGGTCTTTGAAGTAATGGACTGTTTGAGGCCCATTCTTAGCCAGTTTAATGAAGGGGTTTTCCTTGGTAGTAAGCACTGTAAAAACAAAATGTTTCGATTTACAACATCTTGGACGAGGCAGTAACCCAATGTGATGATGAGATCTTAATGATATCATGTTGACCCACTTGTATCAATGCATTGCAGCTCTAGAGTCAGAAGCTGAAACATTGTATGAGTAGCAATGACTCCTGCACAGTTTTCAGCATGTGTTGACTGTAAAAATAAAATCCCACTGGTACACACGCACAAATAAAGAGCAAGTCGTTTTAAATGACGTTTCCTTCTTCTTTTTTTTATTACCCACTATATAAGAGGTTGCTATTGGCCATTCACTGTCAGAAAACAGAGAATAAGATGATAGATTTAGCTTAGTCACAGTCAAATTCATGTTATGCTGATTCCATTAAGCACTTATACCCGCTGTGCTTTGTTTGGAGAAATCTGTAGCACAGAATGGTATTCACCTGTCACGTCATTCTTCTAATGAAGTGCTATTTACTTTAAGTGTAAGAAGGCACTACAGTGCTAAATATTTTAGGGACCATGGCTGCTGCTGAAAAATCCTTTTACTTTCTGTTTTTTTTTGTTTGTTTGTTTTTTTTAATTTAGTCGTTGCCAATTATTTTTTATTATTTTCTCCCAATTTGAAATGCCCAATTATTATTTAGACTCAGCTCACCACTACCATCCCTGCGCTGCCTCGGGAGCAGCGAAGACAAACACACGCTGTCCTCCGAAGAGTGTGCCGTCAGCCGACCGCTTCTTTACACACTGCGGATTCACCATGCAGCCACCCAGGAGCTACAGTGTCAGAGGACAACGCAGCTCCATGGCAGCTAACAGGCAAGCCCGCAGGCGCCCTGCCAGACTACAGGGGTCGCTGGTGCGCGGTGAGCCGAGGTCACCCTTGCCGACCTAGACCCTCTTCTATGTTAGGTGCAAGCAGTTCCTGACTGGGTTTACTCTTCAACTGAAATGTCAGCCTGCAATGTGACGGGTGTCTGTGAGCGGCCCCCCTTCCTCTTTGTGCTTGAATTGCATCGAGAGGAGGAAGAGTGCACTGTGAACTCTGCACAGCTCTGCAGTGACTTCCCCTGATTGTGGGTGTCTGTGAAACCCAGACAGAAAAGCCTTTCTTTAAAAAAAATAAAAAAATACCTCAATGTGCATCTTTGACAGGCTTTGGTATTGTTTTAAATGACTTTGTTCTTGGCAGGGGTTTGAAAAACGCTTTGGACTTAGGTCTTTATTTTATGCGTTACTGTGTGTTCCTTGCTTTTTCTCTCAGTTGTAAATTACAGGAAACTGTAAGATATAAAATAGCCCAAGACTAATCGTTTTAACGGTACAGTATCCTCTATCTTCTACAACCTTTTCAAAGTAAAAGATATTGGGGTTTCCTGTTATTCCCCTAGTGAAGGCATGAAAAGAAGAGTCATGCAATCAGGGGTTTGCTGGTGGATTCCTGGCCTCGCAGAGTTGTCGATTTTGGCTGGGGACCCAAAGGGAGCAATGCATTACCTTAGCATTCCCACAGCCTGGGAAGGAATTAGGAGCAGAGTATAGTGCTAGATACATCTCAGCTAATTTGAAGATCCATTACAAACTAATGTGTGTGATTTAAAATGTCTTTCATAAACAGACAAGATAAAAAAAAGCATCTGTAGAATATCTTTTAAATAATGCAACACAGTGTCGAATTATATCTGTTTCTCTTGTAACACGATGACAGATTGTAATAAATAATACCCAGTGATACTATAAAAGACTCAACACCATATTTCATCGTGGATCTTAATTGACAGTCTGTCGCCTCAAAGGTCAGTTAATAGCATTTAAGACTTTAAAAGGCAGGAATATCACAAGCTTGGGTTTTACTTTATCTTATTGTCTTTATCTGCTGAAAACCTGAAGGGTATAATTTAGTGCTGGGGATCAATAGCTGAATCGACGCCACTACCACTAGAGGAGCTGGCCTGGGGCAGGAATCGAGAGCAGCGAGGAGTGGAATGTTTCGGTTGTGTGGAACTTTAACACTCCTGAACACTCGAAAAATCTAAATGGAATTGGAATGATGCTTGATGGTTCCAAAGGTGGCTAAGTTTGAAACTCCCACCATAACACAGTCAAGGGGCTTCTAGTTGGTCATTGATTATGCATTGATTACAGCTTCTTATTGCTAAATGCATCCCCTTCTCTGTTTTGTGTGATCAGAATGAGGTTTTTCCCTGTACCATGCACTTTGTCTGTGTGTTTATTTAACAAGCAACTGACTGATGTATTCAGATGTTTCTTCCTGTTTAGTAATGCATCTGCTATTGCAGGGTCCCAGCCCTCCCCGCTGTGGTAAACCAATTAAAAAGGCTGATATGAAGCTGCTGCTCTGTGGGAGATGAGAGCATGTTTTTTTAGTTTCAGTTCTAAATGGTAACTGCATTGAAGGAAGTGGCTTTATGTTTGTGTGGTTTTTGCTGGAGGATTTCAGTTCTGCTAGCTCAGAACAGCCAGCGTGCTTAAGAGACTGCTTGTGTTCGCAGCACTATCCCCTTGGATACAGAACTATCACCCTCTTTCTGGGGGAATAGCACTGTCTAAAACATGACCTATTTTCCAAGAAGCATCCAGCGCTGTAAAGCACGAACATTGACAGTCACTGAGGCATGTGGTGGAAAACTGTTGCCACCAAGTGACCAGCGACAGGTAAGGAAAGCTGGAAACTATTAATCTCTACCAGTACATGACGGGGGTATGTCTAGCGAGAAGCTAATCGAGACTTTGTAACTTGAAGGGCAATCAGATACATCTTGCCACCCCCTAAGGACAGAGTACAGCTTAAAGGGTCCAGCACTGCCAAGGGCATGGGGAGCTTGGGGCTGTCTCAGTTAGGAGTAGGGTTCTGTTTGTGCAGAAGGAGGCAAGGTTACCATACCCCTGAACTACAGTACCGTGGACAGAAGGGCCATGGCCTCTCAGGGTTTGATTGCAGACAAAGAGGACGCAGCTCTTATCCTGCCTTCAGCTGTTTTATAGCAAGGCAGCTGGAGTTATGGAAAGTGTGTTTGTGTGTAAAATGTACTCCCACTATAATCGAGTTCCTTGTAGATAAAGGTAGCAGCTTCGTCAGCAGTTCCTGGCGTGGCCCTCCACAGAAGGTGTTGAATTGCTGACAGTTTTGCAGTGACCATGTCTGTTTTGCAATTGGTTCAATGGGTGTGCTGCCCAGGCTGAGCATTTGCAGTAAATGCAGGTACACTAATTCAAGAAAGGGGCTTTCAACTCTGCAGAACTGTGGCAAAGTCTAGGAAAGTTAGCTTCACTCTGAACTTATTATTATTCTTCTTCTTATTGTTAGTTTATGTGATACTCGTCTAACACTTGCACGTATGTCATTGTGTTGTAGTGTCTCTGTAGATGGCTACAATGTTGCTATAGCTGGGATTCAACACTTTTAGCAGTTGCGGACCGTTTCATTGAGAAAGCCAACCTATTCGTCATGGTACCTTCCCTGTAAGAAAGTGAACAAGTCTGCATGGTGACCCTTGAAACAGCCTGGGTCATTGGTGTGGGATGGTTGTGTTAGTGGTCTGCAGTGCTGTCTGCTGTCACGCCTGGCTGGGCTGCTTCACATCTCTCCCAACCATCCCTCTCCGGTTCAGGACTAGCCCCGCAGATTATTCTGCTCCGATCTTTCTCTCTCTGGTGATCAGTTGGCAGGCCTAATTAGGTCATTGATTGTCTTGCGATGAAAGAGCACTGGGCAGTGAAGGCATCACATGGTTCCGTCCTGATCCAGCTGCCTTTCTTTTAAAATGTTGAAACCACTTTAGGATTCATCTTCCCTTCTGTCCTTGCTTGGAGCCCTGTGCCAGAGGTTCTTTCTGCTGTTCATTCCATCAATCAAAACACCAGGAACACGAAAGAACAAATAAGCAGCAGGGGCGGAAATCAATAACTGAGACAGAAATGGAGTATATTAAAAAAAAAAAAGAATTAATCCTGTGTTATTTGAAGGAATGATCACACATGCCTTTGTTTGTCGCATTACATCAGTGCCACCCTGGCTGGCCATCGTGGCTCTAAACCCTATTGCAGCTGTTAAGGAAAGTGTGTTTCGTTATTTTTTTTTTTTGTCCTTTGAATAAGACTGCTGGGTTTTACAACAGCTAAATAAGAGTGGCTTTGCCGGGCTCAGCACTGCGCGTGTTTTCTTTTAAAAACCTTTGTATTCCACGGCCAGCTCTATGGATTACACAGACAAGGAGCTTACCAGCCTGTTTGCATTGTCCCGTCTCCTGGAAAGGAAGCTTTTGGTTCTTTTGTGATAAAAAGCAGGAGAGTTTGCCGTCTTGATACACTCGTGTTTAACATTTGGACAGCATCTATAAAAGTTTACCTTGGTAAAAGCATCGGGAAGTATAGTAAAGCGCAGTAAAAGCATGGTAAAGAATGGGTAAAAATGCAGGTGTGTTAGAGCATATAATAAGCATGATAAACATGCACAAGTACCGTGGTAAACGTTTATAAGGGAAGGCCCATAGGTGTCTGTTTCTGTTCAAAAAATGATGCAGTTTTACATTCGACACAATCTAAATTCCTGACGTTACAATGCCTACACTTACAAACCTTCCAATTAAACACAACTGCTTTATTTTCTTCTCCCTCTTCTTCTTCTCCTTCGTGTTAAAGATCTAGTCCTTTTATGAATGCAGCACACAGACATTAAATTAGTGAAGATTTTACAAGTTTCAGAGTTACAGATACTTCACCCCTTGCATTCCCGAGGTGTTGGTAACTTGGACTTGTTTTCCAGCTTCTTATTTAGCAGGGCAGCTGCCCTCCTTAGCAGTCTGTTACTTGGTAGCTGCGTTTTCACAGACTATATCGCAGCTTCCTAGAATAGCCTTTCACAGAGACAGCCAATTCCTGTAAAGTGTTGGCACTCAGGTTGTGACAAAATACTACAAGAATGACTGCTAGAAAAAGAGGAAACCGAAAGGAGAAGTTGAGTTCTGAAATATCTTGTGGTACACACTGATACAAAGAACAATTGCTTATTTAAAAAAAAACTGTTTTCTATAGAAATCTGTTGAGCTATTAGATATGGCAGTAGAATATTCTTTACAGTATAATAGTATTGATAAACATGCATCTTGTAGAAAACTGTCTATTCATTTGCAATAGATTTCTGTACATGCCTGTACACATCTATATATTTTTGTGAATATACTGTATGTAATGATTCAATGACAGCGTTTTGACTGAACTTTTTTTTTCAATGTCATCATTGTTGAGTTTGCCTTGTTTATTTCAGTGTTTCTAAATCTAATGCTGTTTAGGGTTGTACAGGTAATACATAAACACACACACAGGGGGCCCCATTGTGAAGCTCTGACGAAGGGAATTGGGCAGCTAGTTCTGCCTTTTCTCATGTGGTGTTTCTTGCTAGTTTTGCCTTTGCACCTGCTTCAAAACAGGATCAGCAATGTTTTTTGTATTTTGTGATTTTATATAAAATGCCAGCAATCTAGATCACAGGGCACGTCCAAGCAGGTCAAGGTTCTTCTCTTACCGGGTCATGAGTGGTGTAATAATTACATGACAAATGATCTGTGGCATGATGTTACCATCTAGGTACAAAATGCAGCTCACAAAGCCATTTGATTACATTGCAATTATTGTGTAATATAGTTTCTAGTTACAAAGTTTATATTACAATGTATTAACATGTCTAGTCACATCTTGCAGTGCTACCAAAAAGCATATTATTATTATTATTATTATTATTATTATTATTATTATTATTATTATTATTATTATACAGCTCCATCGTACATTGGGTAAGCCTGAAATGGTCACCACAGTTCCAGGCGTGTGTGTGTGTGTGTGTGTGTGTGTGTTTAAGTGGTTCATTCTTAACAGCAAAAGAGCCTTTGAGTTAAAGCTGTGTGAGGTCAGTGGTGACCCTCCTTTCAGAGACACAAGGTGCTACGTTCCACTTTGAATGAAAAAGGCTTCGGGAATTTCTCCTGGTATGACATATGAGCATGATGTTAACATATAGTCGAGCTGCGTGCCCAGAAAGTCTATCTGTTTAATTGTGTGTTGCTTCTCAGAGGGAGAAACTGTTCCAGGAATCCTTTGCATTGTCTATTGTGATAGCAATACGGTATGCCAATTTATAATGCTACATAATTTGCTACTTCCTTATTTAAAACAGTAGGGGAACGACCTGTATACTGAAGTGTAATGTATTAAGAGGAGAGTCACAGACCTTTTGGTAGTGTACCTGTTTGGCTGTTATTTTATTCCTGAAACGCATCACTATTATAGAGGAGGATATTTAGGGGGAGTGAGTATTGTGTGGGTCACACCAACAGACCAAAGCATCTGATTGGGTGGCTGGCTCCGTACAACAGAGTTAAATGTAAGAGCTACAGTCCCGTTGGCATCATCGTGTTCAGTCTATTTCTCCATTTACTTTCGTTTATTGTCTGATTGTAGCTGGTCTAATACTACAGTATGTTGACAATGCATTAGGTTTTGGGCATACTTGAAATATACAGATATGGACAAAAGTTTTGCATCGCCCAATAGAATGAGCTAATTTTGTTTCATAAAGTCAAATGAAACCTGCTGAACAGCATATTCAATTATATGCCACTTTGTATTTTTACACATACTGAAAAATATGAAATACTGACAAAAAATGAAAAATGTGACATTTCGAAATCTAATGTCAAATATTTTACTACTATTATGGCTTCCTGTAGACTTTTGCAAATAGATTTAGTAGTTTTTTTATGACATAATGTTTACTAAAAGATCTAAATTATGTTCATATTTTTTATTTTTATTTTTATGATGTCTCAATCCTAAAATTCTAAGCGATGCAAAACTTTTGGCCACAGCTGTACTGGTAATAATTATTATCAAAATATTTTTTAACCTCTTCCTTTTATTATCATTAGGGCTATTTTCTCTGCTCTCTTATCGTCCAGATAGAATTTGTTTGAAATATCTGTACATGCACTGCCAAGTGGATGTGTAGGTCTCCTGTCTCTTATCCCTTTACTGGAGAAGAGAGTATTATGTCAATCTGTTTGATTGCTTTTTTATTCCTAACAGAATGTTCATGTGTTAGAGAACAATGATTATCCTTCCTTATTCTCAGAGAATTATATTCCCAGACAATTATATACAGCAGCTATACTGACTCCAGCATTGCAGCAGGCTTCCAGTGAGGCCGGCACTGTTTAAAATGTCACTGCTTTGCATTTCATGTTTCTGTGTGAGGACTGTGCTGGTGTGAAGTCTCACGGTTCAAAATAAAATGAATAAATAAAAATGATGCATGGTTTGGCAGTAAGAAGATGGTACAGAATCCTGCAGCTGAATAAATGGGCGCAGCAACAGTAATTTGTATGCAAGGTAGCAGATCAGTTAGATAGTGTACAGTGCTGAGTACTGCAGCTAATGAATGTGCAAAGCAGGAGTCCTGAGACACTGGCGTGCAGCTTCCATTGGAATTGCAGTACAACAGCACAGAGACCCGCTCCTAAGAGGCTTTCTGGTGGCAGGGAGTGCATCTGATGTAAGGCAAGCAGTTTGTAGTCATTAGTATTGAAACTGAGTTTTGCAATACCTATATTCCATTGTGTGTGCTGTTCACTGTAACCATATTTACTGTTTTAATATGAAACAAGACAAGGTCAAATGCACTTGCTTATAGATTTCCTGCATGCGCGGTTCTGCTCACAGTGTGCATAATAAATGTTGAATGCATGCATCTGATTATAAACCACATTTCAACCACGGAGCAATTCCAATAATAATGAAGGATTTAATGTAAGATTTTTCGTTTTGCTAAACTTTTTATTTTTTTTTAAATTGAATTAGTGGAACATATCAAGATTTACCAAATTACCCAAAAAGTGAAAATAAGTCCTAGGGGACCACAACTTAAAGGAATTCTTGTGGAATTTCCCATGATTGTTTTCTATGCTATATCTTCTGACCCACTTGTCCAAATCAGGTGAGCTTTGCTTTAGCATTTGCTGTAGCATTCCTTTGTCTGTGCCGATGGTGCTAGATCATGGTGAGTTACTGTTTCAAGGTACACACACACACACACACATCCAGTGTCTTGTTTAAATCCTATACCTGTAGTAAGGAAATGAATGTTTTTTGTTGATCTGCTCTGTTCACCCTTGAGATTATTCAAAATAAACTAGAAGGCTGGCTCAGAGTGTTTAATAATAAAGGGTGGATCTGCTTCCTCAAGAACAGCCTGTCTTCAAAATAAACATCAGCCTGAGGTGATTGCAGGAGACAGATCACTTTGTGTGGAGAGCCTTAAATGCTTCACCCACTCCAGGCTTCCTCAGCACAGCGACTGTGTCTCTCAGCCCCTCAGAGAAGGGGTGTGTCTGTCCAGGGGAGCCACAGTGACCTCCTCCTGAAATAGGAACTTCTTTGTGAACAGCCTTGTGTTCAGCCCAGGTGCACCGTTTCCAAAAGCAACAATGCTTGCACTAGTGTATAAGAAGAGGGTTCATTGTTTGGAAATATTGATCTGCAATTAGTGATTAATATTCTACCGGGTAACAAAAATGAAAAAAAAACAAAGTCGATGCTGAATCATTGGAATCATTAGTTTTGATACAGTGTGTCTGTGTCTTAACCTGCGATATCCTTCCTTAAAACACAGACCAGTGCTCTTTGTAATACTGTGAGCCAAGAGGAGAAGATTCCTTTGTGGAAAGTCCTCTTTTCCTGGTGTTGTCTCTGAAACGTCGTGCTAAGCTGCTCCAGCTTTGCATCAGTATTCCGATCAGAAAGGGAAGAAAAAGAATTCGAAGAGAACTGCTTCTCCAGGTTGCTTTTGTTTGTGGGAGAAAAAGCAAAGAGGATTAATAGGAATACTGAAAAGAGACTCCCGCCCCCCCCCAGCATGAATACCAATAGAACTGCACTAGTCCTGACGAGAGGAAGGCTGGGGGCAGGTTGTAGAATTGCACTAGTCCTCTCGAGAGGGAGGCTGGGGGCAGGTTGTGTCTTGTCTTCATTAGGATGTAACGTTCCAGAACTGTGACACAACATCCTGCGTCAAACTGCTCCCTGTTTCTGTTGTGTCTGTCCTGCAGTGTTGTTCTGATGAAGGCTGTGATCTCATTCATGTTGTGTTTCGATTCATTGCCGTGTTTCTCAACCACACCGTAAAACAAACTCTCCCCCTTTTCAAAGCAGTGGCAGGCTTAGCTTTTACTTTACTCAATTATAGTAATAGACAATACCATGACTTGGCAGCTCCGTTCCTGGAATGCTGTTCTATTCCAGGTTTAATAAATCTCATTCAGTCGTCAAGTGCTGCAGGACCTTGGCCTGGGAGTTAATTGATTTGATTTAATAAATACGAACATGGTTGGAACAAAGACTAGGACTGGATGTTCAGATGTTGCTAATGTTACAATTCCACTATACATTTTGATAGAATGTTGGTTACAAGGCAGCGCTGTATTTTTTACCGACTCCAAACCCCAAAGTCTGATTTTCAAGAGTTCCAGAACTGTGGGGTATTCTCACATCTTAATTGAAGCCACCACCTAATAAAGAAATAACACTTTGGAAAAAGCCCTTACACGTGTTCATTTCTCTGTGGTACTGAGATGGTGGATGTTAAGACAGGAGTTCTGTCTGGTGCTCTTTGGAGGACTATCCTGTTTTTCTATGGGTTTAAACTTTAACGGGTGGGATTTGGTTCCAGTGCAGTTGTCTCCACCCACCTCCTCCTTTGGCCACCTAAGTGTGTCGGCACAAAGACCCTGTTCAGCAGGGCACAGGGAGAGTAGAAGAGCATAATGTGGCGATGTCACAATGAGAGGCGGGTTCAGTACAAACTGGTCTCCTAGCAACCGCAGAAAGGGGGGAGTGTCTATCTTCTTAACAACTGTAGAGCTGTGTGTGTGTGTGTGTGTGTGTGTGTGTGTGTGTGTGTGTGTGTGTGTGTGTGTGGAGACCGGCGGAACTCCAGTGTGCTGTGAAGTGTGAACAGGCAGGCAGGCAGAGTCTTTCACTGTGAATTACTGGATCCAAATTCCTTTTATTTTTTGTTCCTTTGTATTTCGGTGGGGGTTTGGTGGTCGAGTTGTCCTACTTTAAGGTGAATGTCTTCCCCGAATGATGCCTGGCACGCAGACTCTTCTGTCGGTGGGGATGAAAGTTATCACAGTCTGAACAGCACGGTAAGGCTGGCTTCTCTGTTAACATTGTGTGAGGGACATGGGAACTTCTCTTGTTAGATAGGGCTGCAACTCTTCCTTTATTGTTCAGTCAATAAAGGGGACTCTTCTGCCAAGCAGTGTTTAAAATGCTTGAGCCAGGGGAGTTTTGCTGCTAGTTTTACTTGTGTTTTCTTTAGGGTTTTTGGTCCTGCTGTCATTTACAGTCATTATAATCTGCACGCAGTGGGATTAATTGTTAACCAATTGAGCTGTTAGGTAATTTAAAAAGCTGTGGCATGATTTTAACAGCAATATTGTTGTACTCTATTTCCCACTCAGCAAGTCTGACATGCCAGCACAGAACAGCAGCTGAGTCGCACTGGACAAATGTTTTAAAAGATTAAATGACCCCAATAAAATGACATGGAATTACAAAAATAGATTGTATGTATTACTGTCAGCTCACTACAGTGACTGCAAAAAAATTGTAACTTTTGTTATCCTAAAGTTCCAATGATGTAATAATTCTCACTGAAGGTGTGGATGTGGGGCGTGGGTTGAGATTTATACATGTAGGTTATATATTTGAGAATAGCTTTGTATTATCAGATTGCATGTATGTTATTTAAAAGACAAATATACATATGTATTTAATAATAATAATAATAATAATAATAATGACATGGACCTTAAATTAGATCTTGCAATGTTTTTTTTGTTTGTTTGTTTTAATTAGTTTGAAAAAGGGGAAAAATAAATTACAACAGAAGAGCAAGATTTAGCAGGTAAATGTTCTCTCTCTCTCTTTCTCTCTCCTCTCTCTCTCTCTCTCTCTCGCTCTCTCTCTCTCACTCTCTCTCTGTCTCTTATCCATATCTATAGGTCCTATGAGACTGTTAAAAAAAATCTATATATATATCGAGATAATATATATAATAATATAATATCATACTATATATATATATATATTACATATATATACAATATATAAAGTGCGGTGAGGGTTTTACTAATTTTCATGTTAAATAACAATTTATCTCTCAAAACATATCAGGAAAGGTCTGCTTGAGGTTCGAATCTTATTTCAGGAGGTTTAGCAATCAGGAATAACTGGATTACTTATCTGCCAGCGGGTGTTAAAATGTCACTAATTAGCAATGGATAAGGTGACATTTCATTTAGACACAAGAGCTCAGGCAACTGCTTTACACAGGAAACCTAGCAACCTGAAACAGGCGTGATAACACCAGCAGATTCCTATTGCCTTTGTTTGTAAAGAGACAGAAACAAACTCAATGATTGTGTGCCAAGAACGTGTTTTTGACCCGACAGGTTCCCACGCTTTCTAATAATTCTAACTCTAATTTTCTGCATCCTGAGATTTCAGGACCTGTCCTGATCTATAAGCACAGAAGCATTCAGGCTGTAAAGCTTAAAACATTTCATTGGTAAATGAAAATAAAAACCACATCAAACGCTATGGAATGTCCCTGAAGGTTTAGCTGAGAATAGTTCCTCATTTAAAGTACCTTGATGTTTTGTGAACCACTGTATTGGAACATGGTGTGTGGAAGTAAAATTTGAAACACTTGTACAAATAGAGAAGTATAAATACTAAATCTAGTCTAATTATTCATTGAAAACATGCACGAGTTTCAATGGCAAACAATCAAACGTAGATTTACACTTAAACGTGATATTTAATTTTATAGCAGAACTGGAGGGTTGGTGAGTGTGATGTCTGTATTGTTAAGTGCCACTGCTTTACAGTGCAGCCAGATCCCTTGCACCCACTCACCCAGCCTTGTATCTGATGAATAATAACTGCACGTTTAGATGACCTTGTGAATTCCTGCTATTGTCCTGTTGATAGTGTTGGTATACAGTCCTCAGGAAGAAGGATCCTCCAACAGTGCAGGCTGTCCTTAGTATGGCTCTGACTCATGATAACAGCTGATTTTATTGGGTGCAGGGAGATCAGGAGACCACCATGCATTGCTGAGTGCAGAGTGAGGACTGGTTAGTAGGTGTGGCAATGATTTACAGGGCTGTGAAAGGATTAATTACACAAATGCAGCATGCTGTGTTGACTGCCTGTGCCTTGAATTTGCATGAGAGAAAATAAAAGTTGTGTGTGTGTGTGTGAAGGACAGGCACGAGTTATTCATTATAGAGGCCTTGGTGTGTAAACTTTTAAGGGACACTTCAGAGGAAGAAAGGAGCATCTCTCACAGGCAGTCACTGTGTGTAGATGAATCGTGATACTTTCTTTGCATTGTATATCGTTCTGTTACAGTGTATCATTTGTATTTTGAAACATGGCCCAATGCATTGCACAGCTGTTTCTACTGCTCCAAAATATGTGTTGCAGTTCGTTCTGCAGCAGGCTTTAAGATATTGGAAGTAGCAGTGGTCTGTATGATACAGATCAAGTAGAGATGTGCACCAAATGTGGGCATTGTGGCTAAAGTAAGTTCCCCTTTAAGTGTGTACTTTTAGATGAATGGTTTTTTACATGGCATTCCTTGTGGTTAAATAATATAATTTGCTATTATTTGGGGTGCTGGTGTGCGAAAGGTGGAGTTTTAGATGTGTTTTGAAGAGGGAATGCCAAACATTGTTTGTTCAAATAAGGGGAAGCTAATCCATGAGGCAAGAAAAACAGTGATGAAAGAGAAAGGGTGCTGTGTTTGTGGTCATCATTAACATTAACAAGTCTTCACAGCTTGAGTTACCGGTAATGGACACACTATCTGTCTGCTGCTATTGTACCATATCGCACAGAAGTGTTTGAGTTCATCTTATAATAACTAATAGCCTTACTCAAGAACTGCTTCCCTTCTCTTCAGTGTGTTGGACATTTTTGGAACAAAAAAAAGGGGAAGTGAAGACTATGATACCGGCAGGCTTAGTCAAGAAATCGACTTCTGCTTCCCTAATTTATTTACACAAAAATGTACAGCTCTTGTTATGTTGGAAAAATAAGCTGCTGTTGATTGCATAATTTAATGTTTGATAAAGTCTACAGGCTGGTTCACTGTGTGAGACTGGCTGCCAGGGTACAGTTAATACTGTGGCTGCTTATCTTCTGGTGGTAGCAAGGCTGCAGCATGATCCAGTCTCAGTGGTACTTCTGGTGTTCACAGCACTATATTGTAGAGATATAGAAACATTTCACTGTAGATAGCAATTAGCTGACTGTTGAATTTTACCAACATGTTTTTCTTGAACAACCAGCTTATGAAGCCAGCCCTGAGCGGTGTTATGCCAGTGGGGGCTTGTCTACCAGGGGGCCGTGTGACGTGTTCTGCACACTGCAGAGGTTCACCCTGCTAGTTCTTCAGCAGCAACAGTTCAAGGTTGCAGAGTTGAGGACTCAGCTGGGACAGCCCTTATGTTTTTCTCAGTGTGTTTCTGCTGTGCTGTTTATCAAAAAGAGGTTGACATATGGAGACAGGGTTAGGGGAGGTGATCAGTGGCAGGCTGCTCTTTGAAACGCTTTCTCACTCACACACCACTGTTCTTCAAGCAGGTAACCGATTGTACAGCAGAGTTCTCTCCAGCATAAAACACAAGGGCACCTGCCCTGTCCTTTTTTTTTCCCCTCTCTGCCTCTTGAGCATATAATCCTGGGTTTAGGATTCTGGTCTGTCACACTGAATCAGGTCACAGCTGACCTGTAGGAAATCACTTGACGTCAGGTTACAGGACATGTAGAACATACAGATCTGAATTAAAAATAAAGAAAAATACAATACAGTTCATACAGTTGTTTTGAGCAGAATAAATGCCCCGCATTAAACAAACACTCCCCTGCCCTTCTTCAATCCCTGAAAGAACATGAAACAGGCAGATTGTCTTCCTGTGAACCTAAAATCGTCCTGAGGGCCACACACAGCCTCTCAAGGGTCAGCTTACAGTAGGGATCAGAACAGCTGCTAAGAGACGGCAAACTCCTGAGGTCCGTTCAGAGGGCTCTTTAGTGCTTTTATGTTGTTCTGTAATATTTGCAGGTGTTTTGTTTGTGAAGGTGATTTGTTGAACCACAAGGTCTTCAGGATAATTAGCAAGAACATGCTAATGAATAGAAGCCCTCAGATTGTTTCCTTTTCAGAGGTGCGTGAACTAAAAATACCCCGAATTGGAGAAAGGCTTTGGGCAAGAAGCTTTAAAGGATATTTTTGCTCTGGGAGGAAGTTACTTTCAAGGAAAGCATTTTAATTGTTTGTCTTTTTGGAATTTGAACTTCACAGTCTATGGTTGAATAAAAAATTTTTAAAAAATGTAAAAAAAAAATAACAATAGAAAATGTTACTTGCCATGTTGTTCTGTATGTAATATATGTTTTACTTATTAGCTGATCCACTGTTATAAACACGCTTTTCTTTAAACTCAGCCTTCAGCGTAAAGTAACAATACAAATTAAGAACAATGTGACCTTTTGAGCCACAACAAGCCCAGGGTTTCCCGGGTCACTAAAACAGAAGCTGTGTCGAGTCCCTGTGGTCTCCTTGTTGTAGAAATATTGTTTGCTGACTGAACATTCCAGAGCTCACAATCTACTAAATAATGTATCAAGTGTCGAAAATCGGGCAGTTCATTTGCAGGATATAATAAAATGCTCAGCTATCCCACGAACGCAAGTAAGCGGTTGATTTGTTGAGAGCAGCATTATAGAAAAATGACAGAAATCAAACCCTCATTGTAGTCATGGGACAAGCACACTCTTGCTTAATGTTTCAGATCACACGGCAGAACAAGCAGAACCATGTACACAATGGTAATGCATGTAAACAAAAAAACCTGTCAGCACCTTAATAAACACCTAACAGGGATTAATGAAGAGCTTGTTTGAGATTGCGACAGCCCTTGCATGTACAGCCACAGCAACAGAAACAGCATGCATTTCAACGACAGTTCCCAGAATATCTGAAATAAACAAAACAATAGAGAGCTTCCTGGTTATTTTATTATCTTGACATGCAAATGGTGAAATATTGAAGCCTGTCAGTTTGTGAAGTCCTTCCACAGTGAGGTAAAGGACAAGTACGATTCACCCCCAGCGTGGTCTAACCACTAATTAACAGAGTTTGTGAATTCCTGAACCGCGAGCTTTTTAAAACCTTTGAGTAGTTGGCAGTTCTTCTCATGTATTATTTTAGATTTCACGGTGGGCTGGATTGAAGCACTCCTAGTTATGGGATTGAAGCACCCCTGTTTACAGGAGCACGTCATTACAGTAATAAGTTCCTTGAAATCCTGTCTGAGACATTAGTGCCGCCTTGGTTGTGAATTATATATGGAAGCCAGGCAGATCCCCAAGGGAGCCGTGCTATATTTAAGATGCGAGATGATATTAAAAGCTTTACCTTACTAGTCTGTGCGATTCCTGATAGTCGAAGGGGCGAGGTTTCTGTATCAATACTGCTTTCTATAAACCAACTTGTATACTCAATGTTCTTGATTTACACAGCCCAGGATAAATGTGCACAGTAGTCAACTATATACGATATACTGTTGAATATTTACAGTACCTGACATCAAGAGTCTCTGATTACACTGCAATAACACAGCAGTTACACATATGTGTGGGTTGCTCACATACAACAACATGCTTAATTACAAATAAATATTGTCAGTATTTAATTACAACGGTGTAATGGCAGTGTAATTAAAGGCACTTACAGAGTTACTGAAGGTGGCTATCAAATCAAACAAACCTCCTGAACTCCTGAATACACTTAGGATAAAGTATTTCATTATTCTGCGCAAATTGAATTGTCTGCAGAAAGAAGCTGTTGAATCATTCTGTTTTGATATGAAGGATTCAGATGAAGAGTTGCAGATGCCGCCTCTGTGTGAGTCAGGGCTGTAGTGGAAAGAGGTTCCCAGGCAGGCATTGGGTCTGAGACCTAGTGGCTGGTATTGTTCAATTTTCTTTTTCATATGCTGCTCTGTTGACCATCAGCAGAACATGCTCCTGTTAAAGAGTAGACTTCACCAGGCTGTTCTGATGCACGACTGTCCTTCTGGTTTAAGAGGGCTGATTTTCCTATACAGATTTGTGTGTGTTTAATTCTGACGTGTGTGCAAGCTTCTTCGCTCTAGTTTTGTCACTGGAAGGGCAACGTATCCAAATCCATTCTATACAGTGCTGTGCTCTTGGCAGTAAAGGCTTGAGGGCAAATCTCAAGCAATTAGCGAAGTCCTCTCTTAAAATGTGAATGTTTTATCACTAAAAGCATGTAGCCACGAATAAGCCCAAAAATAAACAGCTTTCTTAAAATGACATATACAAGTATGGTATGGTAATATGTGTCTTTGTGATCAGTCATATCTTGTCTGTGTGTGTTTTATTCTGCATGTTGTTTGCTTTGCTTTATTGAAATGCATTCTGCACAGCTAAGCGGAAATGCAAATTCAGCCTGGCCTTTCATGGCTTGTCAATGACTCTGCTCTTGTTTGAAATGCAAGAGCACTGAAACCCTCAGTATCTTCAGAGTAGAAGTTACTGTACCTAGACCTGTCCCCTTGCTGTATTGAAAGCCACCTATTCTTAACCACTGAGATGTTTTGCAAAGGTAGCAGGATGCTTTCTCAATTGTGGCTGTTTCGAGCTGTTGAAATCACTTCTGCTCTGTGTATGTTTTGCAGCTAACCTCACAGGGAGAGGTTTCCATTGCATAAGGCAGGCTTTCACAATGGACTGCAGTGCAAATACCTGCTGAACCTGAATAAGAGTGACTTGAAACTCACACTAACTGTATTAGCAAACACACAGGCTCAGGTGCGACTTAGTCATGCTGTGATGTTTATTCAAAGCATGTTTACAAGTGGTCTGATTCTTCAAACTCCTGGCACCTGGTCATTTATTAATAATATACCTAAACAAGAACAATTCTGAAAGCCATGACTGGGTGCACTAGTGTGAGTTTCAAATCTTGCCAATGATGCTAACAGGCTGCAGTGATGAGGTTCTGGGGGTGTGAATGTGTTGCAACACTGTTGTGTTGCTGCCAGTATTCAGGATTCAGGGTTAACGTGGTGGTTACAGCTTAGGATATAAACTAATACAAATTAATACAGTGACTTACTCTTCAAAAAATATTGAAACGATCAATTAATGACATAAAAATATAGGATTCAGTTTACTATCAACATGCCTGCCTAACTGTGAATGAACCTAGTAAATAGTGAATTATAATTAGTGAATTAGATGTAATGGTAGCTGAAATCATGTAGAAATACTGAAATACAGTTACAACCTTTTTTGAAAGTCAAAACTTTGGTCAAGGAATTTGTATTGATTTGTTTTACAACTGCGTGTTTCAGGTCCTCCATGAGCAGAAGACAATGTTCTTTAAACCCCTGTAGATTGCTGCATGATGTCTGCCAATGCTGTTTCTGTTGTTTCAATTGCGCATCAGCTGTTTGTTTGTTCAGAAATTGAAAAGAAGGCAAATCTGCAACAGCAGCTTGGTATCAAAGAGAACCCCAGTAAAAACCTGTTCCAGGAGCCAGCGCCTTCCCTTCTAACAGCAGTACTTTCTTTCCGGGGAGATTTTCTCCATAGCAACCAGTTTTTTCCCCACTGGCTTGCCAAGCAAATGGGAAAGTACAGAAGTACCTAAACTTCAGAGTACATCAAGTAAGCGCTCATAGGGCTGGCTATTACAGTATTGGTATCATTGAGAAGGACATAAAAAATCCACTAGAATCTGACTGCTATAAAATGGTTTTACTGCAAGCAGTGGAAAAGATGAGCACCGCACTGCCAATGAGACCTTGCCGTGGGCGTATTAAACACTGTTAAGAGTTTTATACAGTGGTTGTCATTTACTATGTAACTGAAATGTGAAGGGTGCAGAAAGGAGCTAGGCACCCCCTGCTCTGGAGCTCAGTATTGAGACTTGGCTGCTCTGTGGGTGGCCTTCTTTAGCCAGCTTCTGCACAATACTAAGAGGCCCTCTTGACAAAGACCCGGATTTATCGCCTCTTCTCTGCTGTGAGCCCCGTCTCGTCAACGCTTTCCATCTCGGCTGTCTTGTCACTCCCGTTATCTTCCTTTTTGTTGTGCAATGAATCCTTCTCCCCCTTGTTTTATTATCAGAGATAAAACATGCCCATGGTTTTTCCGAGAAGTTTCTCTTCATGTTGCTGCCAGGATGCTGCTGTTGTACAAACAGCTGTACATCAAAACAGGATAGCGCTGGTCTTTATTTTTGTACTGGATGATGAAAACGCTGGGAGTTCTGTGTCAGTCAAGCATGAGTCAGTGGGTTTGATATTTTGAAAATACTATTCCTAGATCAGCTGAAGGACAGCAAAGGAATTGACAGAGAAACAGATAAGTATCAAAGAAGAGCCACATGGCTATGCATAGAATGGCTGAGTGGTCTGCCATGCTCTCTCTCAGTAGGAGAAAGGTATGAATGAAGGGGCCATGCACTTTGAGGGGCTCCTTCCCAGCAGATTTTAAGAGCCTGGAGAATGTTTTTTGACTTATTTTAGTGTCTATTTCAATTTGTTGTTCTGCCCTGTCACACTGGTCCAGCAAACACTTTACACTTTTTTTTTTAATAGTCAACTCTTTAGATTCCAGATTCCAGATTCCACTTCTAGAATGCCTGCTGTATCCAGTTCTACAACAGCAATGAGTTTTAATAGGGGCGTCCTTTGAGCGGTCTGGGGATCAAGGTGCTATTTCTTCAAGCAGTTGCTCCTGTTTGTAATTTACTTTAAAAAGAACAAAAAGCCACATAAAAAATAGGCATCCAGTAACTTGAGCATGCTTGAGAGAACTTGGAATGCATTACTTTGCAACTCAGTAACTGACTGCAGTAAACTCTGTGCAGTTGTGTCCTGCAGTTAATGCTGGTAATTACTGATGCAGAACACACTAAGCACAACTATTGTGGTTAAATGGGAGCCTTTTATCTCAAGCTGATCCTTTGAAGAAGGTATCATTAGTAACTCTATACAGCGCAGCTAGTTTAGTTTTATGAGCCAGAGTGGCTCATCTTACTGTTGATGTCAGTTTATACTCTGTGTGTTAAAGCTGTCTTGGAGAGCTGGGGCATTCCAAGGGATCAAGGGGCAGTTGCTTGACCCCTGATGTCAATTCATTCTTTTTTTCAGAAGACCCTTGAAACACAAGTGGTACCTGGGACATCCCACATGGGGGGTCAAAGTTCAACCAAATGTGCATTTCTGACAGCCACTTTCCCACCATGTGGGGGGCAGTAATGCACGGCTTTCTTTTACAAAGACACATGACACCTGCCCTGGAACCCTTTCCTCCATCACGTGGTTTATACATAATCATCATCATCATCATCATCAACCATGAACAGAGGAAGCACCTCCCAAGGGTTTAGTCCACTTTAAAAAGAAGCATGTAGGAAGAACCTTCATTCTAGACCGTTTTAGTCAGACTCCTTTCCCAGCAACGCTTGCCTTGCTCAGTGTAATGGCGAGCTGGATTACCCTGAAAGGCTGCATTGTCATCTGCCCAGAGAGCGGTGCTGGTATTGTTTACAGGCACTTGAGTGTCTTACATAAACCTGACCACATTGTAAACCAATATCAAAGAGCCTGAGAAGGCTTGGGGACAGCATGCAGGGTTCAGTGACGGAGTTCGGTTTCAGGATGTCACTGCAGAATAGATTTGGGCGGACGTGTTTTTTCTGTTGTGTATCAAACAGAAGCTCATTGGTTTATATATCAAACAGTTAATCTTATGTAAAGCACTGAGGCCCCATTAACTGTGCTCATACATTGCAAACAGGGCAGGTTTAGGGATCAAGTTGAGCAGCAGTTTGAGCCACTGCAGGTTTGCAGACTTTTAAAACATGATTGTGAATGAAGGGAGTCTTTAAAGGGTGTGAATTGCGAATTATTTAAGTGCATAGGGTAATGATTTGAGCCCTGTACTACAAATGTGTAGCCCTTCTAATTAGACTCACACTAAAAAGGTGGAATGGATCAAACTGCTATGCAATGGGAGTCCTAAACAATGATCTCTGAATGCAGTGTGATACCCAAGAGACCACAAGGAGGCATCATTGACCCTTCTAGTCCAGATTTGTTGTTCTTTCCCTTCATTATTAAATTGAGTTAAACAGACCTCAGAGGTCCTACTAATTGAATCACTTAATCCCCTGCATTGTTACTGTATGGCCTTGCTCATGTGTGCTGCCTCCATTCTGCTGTAACCAGTTAAACTTTCTGCAATGCAGCACCCCGACAGCCCTTGAGTTTCTCCAGTAACATTGTGCACTGTGCATTGCGTTACTATGGAAATGCAATTTCAAATCTGCCCACTTTAGATATAGTTTGCGTGGGAAGGGAAAACTATTAAAAAATAATAAATGTCACAGCGATTCAGAAACTTTGTGTGCAGGCTTTCTTTACCACGTGGTCTCTTCTGCAATGTATTAAATGTTGAGACAAGGAGGGGGTTAAGGCTAGTGGAAATGGTGTCCATTAATAAGTCAATAAAGGTTCCCAAAGTCTAGGAGGTCCATAGTGCTCATCCCATCCCATGTGCAACAAACTGAAGAAACAACCAATCCCATTAATTAAGACTAAAGTTAAATGGTGATACTGTACAGTGGGCTTGACATCATTCTTTAAATTAGTGGTAATGTTATTTTATAGTCTTGTTTTTAGAGGGGGTGTTCCCAACAGAAGATCATGCAGAAACACAAATAGCAGCATCTTGTAACCATGCATAAAACAGTGCTGTTCTAAGCTTATCTATTCAGCTTCCATGTATGCCTCTCATCCTACCGTCTGTGAATCTGTTGCATTCAGCACCTTGCCTGGGTGCAGTAAATCAGTTCCCCAGTTAATCCAGTTCTTGTTTGCTCTCTGTGTTTCCGCAGCGAGAGGAGGAGGTGCTGGGAGAGTACGGAGAGTGCGAGATCTTCCCTCCCGATGAGGACGGCATGACCCTGCCCCAGCGAGACAGCCACCGTGAGTCAGACATGGACAGTGCCATAGGGAGCACGCATAGCTCCGAGGGTTCCGACCTGTGCAAGGGAGAGGACAAGGAGGATGGGCTGGGGGGGCTCTTCCTTCACACAGACAAGTGAGTTGAACAAGGCAGTTACAGCTGGGCAGGGCATTCTCACTTCATCTAGGTCAGGGGTGTCCAATCAATCAAAAAGGGCCGTTCCACTCCAGGTTTAACAGGAACAATGAGATGCTGAACTGCTAGATCGAGGTTTGATTGGTTCAGGGTCTGGATGGAGGTTTGATTGGTTCGCAAATCCAATTTTGGGCTGCCCTGCAGTGTTCTTTTCTATTATAGCCCTGTCGACTGCAGGTAGTAGTAATAAACATGTCTATTAGATAGCTCTACAGTCTGTAGGGTAGGGGTATGGTTATGCACCAAGATTTCCACATTGCGTACAGTGTAACTATGCCTAATAACCTTGTAATCATGTGTAAGCACACACGTATTTACTATGTAAATGTACAGTAATTGGAGAAACTTCATGTCAAGTGTTACCTATGAGTCTGTCTGACTGAGTCTGACCCCAGTTCTGGTGTCGCAGGTCTATCCCACACAACCCCTCGGCCACGTCGGACCTGTCCACGCACTCCACCGCCTCGCTCATCAGCAACGAGGAGCAGTTCGAGGACTACGGGGAGGGGGAGGATGTGGACTACACTCCCAGCAGCCCCTGCCCTGACGACGAAACCAGAACCAACGGCTTTTCTGACCTTGGCTCCTCCGTCTCCTCCAGGTGAGTCCAGGGAGTCTCTTACAGACTCCCAGCCTGCCCCAGAGATGTTAAATAAGGGCTCCACTCTGAGTCCCTTACAGACTTCCAGCCTGCTCCATTTTATTTACACTTGTAGTAGCTTTTTTGCAGAGTTACTCGTTTTCTCTGCTGGCCTAGGAGATATGTATACTTCTGGAAAGCACCTGGAGATACTCTGGTATGATATGGAGTTATATCGGTTTGAATTGCATTGTATTTAGTTCATGAGGGTCCCTGATTTTTGGGTGACACCAGTGTTTCTGCCTTGGTTGGAAAAGGCTTAGAAAAGCAACAAGGATACCTTTTAAAATAGCCAAAGAGTAACAAGTTAAAGACAAGTTAGGTTCAAGGAGAGAGACGCACAGGATGTTTGCCGCTGGTGTTCCTGTAAGAAGAGAGGGATCCCTGCAGAGCGTGAATTGGGAGGCAGCTTACCCGAATGGGGGGCTTAATAAGAACGTTATCTGGGTCGTACTGCAAATGAAGGGAGAGTTAATTGCCTGACAGACAGCACCCTTAGGGAGCCCATACAGTCCCTTTGGGAGGGGTTCATTTCATAAACCCCTTGTGGTCCTATGTCGGATCAGGTCCAACATTACAATTTTCCCTTTCCAGTCCGATGTCGGATATCAAAAAGATGTAAAGCACAGATCTCTAATTGTTTTTTCTCCGGGAAAAAGCCAAGAAAAAATTTCAATGGCCGAGTGAGACCGATAGGAGCCGAATGAAGCCGAAAAAAGGGCGTATCTGATAGCCCCATGCACTACAGAGATAACACTGACATAACAAAGGAGGTAACTGCTTCTGCAACCAGCGCTCAAAGAATATCATTGACATTTGCAGAGCTTTTTGGAGATGTTATAGTAATAAAATAATGACTTGGATCGAATTATTGAGGAGACTGGTGATAAAACGAGTGATCAGGAGAGGATTTATCAGTATGCACGTCTATAAAGAGGTATGTGAAAAATACTGCGAACGAGGGATGGGGCTTGGCTGCAGGTACAGTGCTGAATGTCCATTTGCGATTCAATGCCTTTTAAACCTGATTTACTCTGAAAAAAAAAAATTTAAACAGCGCGTGTAAAATAAACTTTGCGTGTGAAAATAAATTGGACCTGATGTGCCTGACAAGCACTGAATAAATGGACTGCTAAGGGTAAATGAGTTGACTGACAAGTTTTGCCAAACAAACCTTTATCCCCAGATAGATGACATATAAAGATGCGGTGTGTGCATTTCAATGCAAGGTTTGGTGAAGCAGTTAACCTGATCTGATCCTCAGTGTTAGAATTCCTTCAGAGATCTGAAACACTGCCCCACGTTGTTTGTAGTCATGTGGGTGCACTCTCTGTTGGTATTGGCTTTAAAAGGTTCTTAAGGTTTTTAGACTCCATATTCTGTATTATTTCATTTTCATCCACCCTTATTAGAGCCCCCAAGATCCTTGTCATGTTCAGCTTCACTTACTGTACATATGCTGCATCAGCCAGTTTCTTTGCTGAAACAGTGGGACAGGCAGAGAGGTAAAGGTGCAAACGTTAATGGAATTGAGCAGCTTGAACTAAGAGGGGAAGGCGCAGTGAAAGAGATACCAATGCAGATTAAGGGTAGGGCCAAGGATGATTCAGTCCCTGCACCTGTACAGCTTCACATAGTGCAATGGCTTTTTTTGTGTTTTTCCACAGTGCTGGCCAAACCCCCAGGAAGATGAGGCACGTCTACAACAGTGACCTGCTGGATGTGTACTGCTCCCAGTGCTGCAAGAAAATCAACCTTCTCAACGACCTGGAGGCCAGGCTGAAGAACCTGAAAGCCAACAGGTACCATGCTGGGGACCATGCGTTGTCCATTTCCTTTGAATCCATTTTCAGCAGTTCCCTGGATTCTTCAAGAAGGTTGTGTGTGTTGTTCGGGCCGTGCCCAGGCAGGGTAGTCTCTACTGCTTTGTCCTCATTTTGGGAAGTCACCCAGATCAAAAAGTGATTCCCGTTTGCTAAAGTAAATGTCAGGTCTTCTGGTGCAGTTGATTGTCTGTGTCGTGCATCGCACCCTTCCTCTGGAAAACATACCTCTGCTCAGTGCTGTTGTTTCAGGATAGTTTGTTTACCTGTACGACTAGAAAACTAACAAAACACATTTCTCTTGTAGGTTTTATTGCCTAAAAAATTGTGCCAGTTAGAGTACTCACGTACATTTTTTGTTTTCTTTTTCACAGTCCCAACAGGAAAATAACAAGCACTGCCTTCGGACGGTAAGTAACTAACAAAACCTTTACTTTGTAAAAGGTTGTACCCAACAGAATACATGATGATGTACACAGATATACAAGTATTAAACATTGCACTATAGCAGAAGCTGAGCTGAAGACAAGCATCTGCAAAGAGAATATATTGTGAGCTCTCCAGCGCACTCCTGTCATAACCAAGCAGAGAGATCAATGCAGCCACACTGGCTCATCGCACTCACCCCCCTGCTCTGCGATGTTCGGCACACACTTATGGGATGGGAATCTTCCTGGTCCGCTCACTTGCTAGATTTATGTGTGTTTCATTTTCTCACAGGCAACTGTTTCACAACAGCAACTTCAGCAGCAGCAATGGCAGCACAGAGGATCTGTTCAGAGACAGCATTGATTCCTGTGACAACGACATCACCGAGAAGGTAAGGAAGAAGCTCTCGATGCAGGAGCTGCGTGTGTGTGCTTGCAATACCATGTGGCTTAATCAACACCAGCATGTCTCTTACACCTCTGTTCTATTGCAGTGTTCTGTTAGATTCAATAGAGATAGAGGTTTTTGGTAGGCATTACAGACACAGGAGTTTGCTTATGAACTGTAAAGTGTTTGGGGTGTGTTCTATAACGTCTGGATTTTAGTTTTAATCATAAAGGGAATCATAAAGCAGTCCTTGATTCCAAACAGATTTTCGTTAAAGACCTGTCAGTCAAAATGAATAAATGTAATATAGATAGGAGTGTGCACTGTGATACTGTCTGAGCCCCAACAGATACCTCAAATAACCAAAGATACTGTTTGAATCCAAACACTTCAACATCCTCTTTGTCTGTGGCTTGTATTTCCAATTGCCTTTCTATTAAAGAATAGTTTAGTTTAGGATCTAATTTTTTTCCAAAGAGGAACTTGCAGGGAAGTCATGTGCAATGTGTTGGAGGCTGCGGTGTGCTTGATATGCATGCGAGGCAGGTGCGCTACTATTTTACTGAAGCTGGCTTTTTCCCGAGAGCCGCTTTGACGCAGGGACGGGATTAATTTGTTTGGGAAACGCTCCTCAGGTGAGCTCTCTGGAGAAGAAGGTGACGGAGCTGGAGAATGAGAGCTCGCTGAACGGAGACCTGAAGGGCAAGCTGAAGCAGGAGAACACACAACTGGTGCACAGGTACGGCAGCAATAACCATCTGCAACAAACACCTTGCAGGATGAGGGGGAAGCAGGGAAATGATTTGGGGAGATACACAGGGCTGGTGTAGTCGCTTGGGAATTTCCACATGTGCTTTGGCTTATCGTGCTGATGTAGAGTGTCGAACTCTGGCATTGGCACAGAACAAGCCATGAGGAACAAACACAAAGATGCAGTAAAAGAAATTGTCCATAAAGTAGAGCAGAGGTGTCCAGTCCCAGTCCTATTAGACAATGCAACTTACAGCAAAGGCACCAGGTCATGATGCAGCCATTTATATGTATCTGAAACATTTGCATATCACAATATATAAATGGTAAAGATTCTCAGCAGAATAAAAGGATGACCAGTAATACTGTTAAAGCTAATAACAGACAGTGATCCCCCACTAGCACGGTGCCAGTGAGCTCAACAGGCTGCCCTCCAGAGGCTGGTAGCTCACTGACTGCTGCTAAGCTTCTGGTGTGAAGAGGAGATGGATCGGAGGACAGCCACTGACCTTAAAGTCTGCTGAGCTGCTGCAACGAGGGAACATAATTGAATATTTGGGCATGGAAAGGGATTTGACCCCGGGTGTCGTGCTTGTGTGATCAGGGTCCATGAGCTGGAGGAGCAGATAAAGGACCAGGAGGCACGAGCAGAGCAGGTGCTGGAGGAGGAGATCAAGAGGCACAGAGAGGCCTACGTGAAGATGGAGAGGGAGAAGAGCACAGAGATAGAGCTGCTCAACAACAGGTATGGGCTGAGAAGAGGCACAGGGCTATTGAAAATAGGGACATGCAGCATTAGGAAGTTTGAACGTCATTTAGGAATAAAAGGAAAGTATGAAGGAGGTGCAATTGCAGAAGGTGAGAGTCTTGCATATGCCTTACTAAACCAAATAATTGTGGATTAAGTGAAATTAAGTTTGCATTTCATGAAGCTGCGTATAGTCTTTCAATTTCAAGTCAGGGCTGCCTGTCGAGCCCCTCCTGTTGTTAGTGAGTTTGGCAGGACCATCTCCTGGTTCCAGTCCTAGTGGTTGAGGGAACTGTTTCACCAGCTGGCTTGCTTATTGTCTGAATCCTGTCATTTCCACAGGGTACAGCAACTGGAAGACGAAAACGGGGAAATGGGCAGCAGTGTAAACAGATTAAAATCACAAACAGAGAAACTGGATGAGGTAACTATTTGGTCTTTTGGATTTCTTGTTTTCTAAACAAGAATGTGAAATATTAAAATCTTAATATTCTTCTGCGGCAGTCATCAATCTCCAGATTATATCAATGTAGCCACAAGGGGGAGCTGAGGGGCTAACTTTTGCTCCCCTCGCCTCTTCATGTATTTCCACGTCATGAACCGGTTGTGGGTTTTATTTCCAGGAAAGGCAGCGGATGACATACAAGCTGGAGGACACCAGCCTGCGGCTGAAGGATGAGATGGATTTGTACAAGAAGATGATGGACAAGCTGAGACAGAACCGGCATGAGTTCCAGAAGGAGAGAGAGGCAACACAGGAGGTGAGAGAGAGAGAGAGAGAGAGGGAGGGGGGGGGGGGGAGAGAGAGAGAGAGGGGGGAGAGAGAGAGAGAGAGAGAGAGAGAGAGAGAGAGAGAGAGAGAGAGAGAGAGAGAGAGAGAGAGGGGAGGAGAGGGGGGGGGGGGGAGAGAGAGAGAGAGAGAGAGAGAGAGAGAGGAGAGAGAGAGAGAGAGAGAGAGAGAGAGAGAGAGAGAGAGAGAGAGATTCCGGCTTTAGAATTTTACCTTCGGAATTGTGGCAGAGTGTATTAAAGTTATGGGATGATTCTTTATCGGTTGGTTTGACAGACCCCGATTATCACTAATCTTGAACCAGCTAATGTTATTTAAGGTAAAGTATCCAAGACTAGTGCTAATCGGGGTCTAAACCAGATGTATTTTTGCAAACATTTGAGGTATTCCTTGTTTTACAGCAGTCTATGTCCCTGTTCTCCTCCCCATGCCCCCCTACACGTTCGGGTACCCCCTTGTCTCCCCCATTTCCCCCCTCGAGGGGTCCGCTTCCCCCCCTCTCAGCTCACTCCGGACCTATCCTCTCCAGCTCATTGAGGACCTGCGAAAGGAGCTGGAGCACCTGCAGCTCTTCAAGCTGGAGACGGAGCGACCCGGCCGGGGCAGGAGCTCCTCCTCCAGCCTGTCCGAATTCAACGCCAAGACCCGCGAGATGGAGCTGGAGCACGAGATCAAGCGCCTCAAGCAGGTATGGGTTTTTTTTTTTCACACGACCGACCTTAGATTGAGTCGTGATCCACCCTGACTCGTCAGCTTTCCCAAATGGAAATAAAATTTAATCTTTGTCTGTAGTCAGTGTGCTCTGTTGTTTCTCAGGCAATTGATCAGTTAATTAATTCATGACTACAGGATACACATCAGCTGCAGCATTTAAACTGTGCATGTGACAGTGAGATTGAAGTTGTTGTAGACCAGTCTTGGTTACCTTTTAGCATGTTAACAAAAAACACAACGCTGTTTCAATATTAAAACGTCTCTAAAAAAAGATAATAATAACTACAGCATATTCTTACACAGTAATCTACTGCATTATGCTGTTTATTAATTAGAAAAATTACACCTGCTTCCTTACATGAGCTAGCATAGGAAGCTGTGACATTTTCTGTGGAACGTCTAAAAAGCTCATTTTACAACGTTGGAGATTGGCAGTGCGGGATACATGCAGATTGCATTGTGTTAGTTAGGAGTTCTTCAGGAGTCCTTCCTGGCTCTTGTGGGTCTAAGCCCTGTTTATGTCTGGCCCCCTTCCAGTGTCTTGGGGTTCGTTTGGGTGATTGCTGCCTCCAGCCATTCACAGCACTGTTTGGACAGTACCCAGCTACCGGCTGCCAAGAATATCAATTTGGTTCACTTTTTTTTTTCTGACTCTATTATTTTAGCTTAGCAGGCAGCAATGAGAAAGCTCTGCGCTCCAAGACAGAGGGCTCCTTTCTTTTCTGTTGCCAGTTTTAGACCGCTTTGTAAACAACACAGTGACAGCACATGGCTCCATGCTTATCAGAGCTGTTCAGAGAACCACAGCTACCATTGTTTTATTGAAAGGAAGCCAAGTACACCTAAAGTGTATGATTAGAAAAAAAAGTTCTGCGAGGAGTGGACCCCCGTCCCGTCCCGATGTGTCCCTCCCTCCCCTTCTCCAAATTAAGTCCCAATTGAGATTGCTTTTAGTGACATTCTTATATTTTTTATTTATTATTATTTATTATTATTATTATTATTATTATTATTATAAAGGACCCACTGTAAAAACAGACGTTTAACCAGTTTTATAACTTATTTTTTTATTATTTATTCAGAAATTAATTTCCCAGGATATCCCAGCTGAAATTCAACGTATTCTTTCCAGCGGGGTCCTGCTTCTCCCCAGTTTGCTGGTAAACTTTTTTTATGTGACATAAAAAAAACCATTAACATACACTATTGAACTAACAAGGATCCACTGCGTTTAAAGTCTGTTCATGTCACTAGCCCATGTGTGTCAAGAATAACAATCAGTTTATAGCTTTGATTAAGAAGAACTCTTTCTTCTTAAAATAACAATCTGTTTCTAGAAACATTTCGCTCCTTGCAGCTCCTGGGAACCTCAATCTTTTCGCTCCGTGAAACAATTAGCTCACAACTTGCCTTTTTTTCTTTCCTGCAGGAGAACCAGAAACTCAGAGAGCAGAACGATGATCTGAATGGACAGATCCTAAGCCTCAGTCTCTACGAAGCCAAGAACCTCTTTGCAACGCACACAAAAGCCCAGTCTCTGGCCGCTGAGATTGACAACGCATCGAGAGATGAGGTAAACGAATTACAGCCTTTGTGATTAAGTGTGAGGAATGTTGCTCGCCAGCTTGTCCACTGCCAAGCGGTGGCATTCAGGGGAACAACTTCTTCCACAGTGTAGGGCCAATATGCGCTTCCCCCCCCACCCCCATGCCCATCGAGCATGCTTCAAGCCAGCCCTGCACTGGAGGGAGCACCCTTCATCTTGGGGGAGGAAGGAGGGAGGGAGCAGTTCAGTCCTCAAGCCTTGCACTTTAGGGAGCACCCTTCATCTTAGGGGATGAAGGAGGGAGGGAGCAGTTCAGTCCTCAAGCCTTGCACTTTAGGGAGCACCCTTCATCTTAGGGGATGAAAGAGGGAGGGAGCAGTTCAGTCCTTAAGCCCTGCACTGGAGGGAGCACCCTTTCTCTTAGGGGGTGAGGGATCAGACTCCATGTGTACAACTCCTTGGCCTGTCTTTTTAAGACAAAACAAGTGCAGTGCACTTTTACAGAAAAAAGAAAAACTCTGTTTTTGGTCTAACAGGCATGTTTGCTTTATTTCTGTTTAGCATGTACCCAGGTTTAAAATAGATACCTGCAGAACTTTTGCTTAGCGGGGTGCTGTGTTGTGGCAGATGTTTGTGCTTTGATTTATTCCCAGTGTTACAGTCTGTTCCTGTAAACTGCAGGGGCTGTACTTGGCCCACTAGTTACAAGGTGAGTGTGTGATTAACCTCTACAGCTAGCAAGGGAATGGTAAGGAGTCTGTGTGTGAGTGAATTGATCTGACCATCCCGCCAGTCAGTCCTGCACTGGAGGGGAGTGACTTGGTGAATTAACACAAAAGTTGGTAGGCAAAACAGTTCTTTTAACTTGATGTCATTAATCAAAACAAAGCACTTCTTAAAAACAGTTCTTAAAAACAATCCTTCAGGTTCTGTGAATAGGGCCCCGGTCCCCTGAATTTCCTCATGGTTTTACTGCATTGTTTCTGTTTCCTTGCAGCTCATGGAAGCCCTGAAGGAACAGGAGGAGATAAACTTCCGTCTGAGGCAATACATGGACAAGATCATTCTCGCTATCCTGGATCACAATCCATCCATACTGGAAATCAAGGACTAGGAATGTGTCTGTAAGGGACTGAGAGCGAGAGAGCGAGAGAGAGAGAGAGAGAGAGAGAGAGAGAGAGAGAGAGAGAGAGCTACACAAAGCAACAACGAACAAACAGCCTCCAAACAACACCACCTGCAGCTGCTGCACCTGCTGTTACTGCTCAGAAAGTCATTTTGTGTTTGCAAGGATGTTTTCAGTACCTGCTGTAGTAATCTGTGAATCACGAAGATGTGTGTAATCTTTCGTGCACTATTTTTCCCCATTTTTGTGAAGAAGAAAAAAAAAGGCTACCGTCATCTTAAAAGAAGCTTTTAGCGATAGTCGTTATAACTGGAAAATACTATTGTAATAACTGGATAAAAAAAAGACTACCTCTGGCAATGAATGTACAGCTTTAGATGAAGCCAGCGCTAAGCCAGTAACTCAGCTTTGTGTCAGTGTTTTAGTGCTTCCACAGTAACAGTCTGTGGTGCCTCATACACCCGGGTTCTACATGTAACTGCTAGATCTTGAACTGTTTTACTGTGAGTGCTGCAAGCAGGTCTCTTGTTCTTGATGTCATGCAGGGGCTGCTGATACGTTAAGAAGGGAGGCTGCTATTAGAGCTTCATCAGAGACTAATTGAAGGGTTTGGGGAAACAGCACGGCTGAGGACTGGGACCCCAAGAGCTGAGCTAGCGACTGTTACAATGTATACCGTAAATGGTTTAGAAAATTTAGCACCAGCTAACAAACCCCTCCCTAATCAAGCCCCGCTCCCCAGCTCTTCATTGAGTTTTCAGTGGTTTGTGTTACAGTAAGTATGGGTCATGTGAGTAGTCATGACCCAATGAGAAACTATCCTCATCTCTGATTGATGAGGAATACAAAAATTAACCATGTCTACTGGCGCCAGAACTGAATGTTGCTGAGCAGCCAAATTGTCCAGCTAAACGGTCTTTATATGCAGGGTGGTTCGTAAGCAATGGACCACTGTCAGAGTGACAGGACGATATTAGTAATATGGAGTGTAGGTGGTCTTGGTAACTTGGTTTGAATCCCACTCACATTGCCTGAGAAGGGCATTGCTTCAGGGACCACTCCTGGCGAGGCACTCAGCGAGACTATCCAGACTGGGCCATTGCAGCAGCCAGGGTTTAGTCTCTTGGTAACGTCTGGTTCTTTGATACAGGCTGGACTGAAGGGGAGAGAGACTATTACTCAGTGGAAGAGAAAGGGAGATCCTGGAGTTAGGAGAGGACAGGGGGAGGGCAGAGCTCAGTGCACTGCAGGGCTCCCTATGGTCCCGTTGTTCAAGTGTGTTTCTGCAGCAGCCGTGGAGGCACGGCTGGGAGACGCACTGTAAGACTCTGGGGGTGTAAAAATAGACGGCATACACGTGCTGCTGGATAGAACAGATAGAATATCTACAAGCACAGGAATGTTCTATTGATTTAGCAGTCAATATTAATGTAATAAAACTGAAAATATCTAAAAGAATATATATATATATATATATATATATATATATATATATATATATATATATATATATATATATATATATATAGAGATATATATATAGAGATAGAGATAGAGATAGATACATACCTACATACATACTGTATGCCCTCGGTTAAAACTAGAACCCAGTGATGATTACGGGAAAATAGTGATCATTTATTTTGAAAGAAAGAAGGAAACATTATTTAAAAAAAAAAAAATCTTTATTTTTTCATACAGATCTTATTCATCTATTCTATGGTACATCTTGTTTTGAAACATTTTCCCCCTGCAAGACAGGAACGAAGTAGCGGTACACAATGTGCTGGTGGATCCTAAGCGTGTCTAAATGTCACATTGCTGATTTGCGGTTTTCACTTTCCTCTCTTGTTCAAAAGTAGTGTAAGGGATTGTATCCTGTACACTCAGGCCAGTGAGCCAACGTGTGGTTCTACCAATGTCATGTGATGCTGTAGTGAATGACAGCTATTCTAATACCTGCAAGTGGAGGCTTCATTATTTGAGGGTTCAAGTCTTAAGTCCTGCAATTTCAGAATCCTTGGCTTTCAATCTGGATCAGAAATCAGGAAAATCATTCTGATTTGAAATCTGCAGCTTCGTGCAAATGATTGTGGTTTAGATCAGCTTGGGCAACCTTTATTTAGTTATAACTAATGTGCCAGTTGCAGCAGTAAGCCAAAGGTGCTGAAATGCTGGTGCAAGATATTATCATGACAACATGTTTGTGATCTATCAGGTCAGGAGCCCCTCCAGTAATATCCAGCATTAGCACATGCATTATTTCATGGTACATCAGCAATGCCTGCATGCACTGGACAGTCCGTTAACAACATTAATAAAATGGAGAAGCACGCTCCATTTAGGAACTTTGAGTAACTGTGTAAGTCACCAGAATTTAGACGCCTGCACTGCAAGCTAAAACGTAGACCTTGCCTCTATCCTCAGAGAAAGCAAACGATATATACAGTACAAAAAGACACGCTCATCAATCACTGTAGGACAAGCTACTGCACACAGGCCTTCAAGGACAGGACTGGAGCGAGGAATTGCGATAAAGAAAAAAAAATAAAGAAGCAGGTACGTTTTGGTCCTCAGCTGGTGTGAACTTTGCACAACAAACACATATATAAATGTAAATGCCATGAATGTATCATTTCATTCTTAATTGTGATTGTTTCATTTCTTATAGAAAGTTAAAAAAAATGTACTGAGATGCTACAGAAGCAGTGAATGTTGCACATGCAGTATTTAAAAGAGTCGTGTGTAGAGAAAATATAAATGCTGTAAACTATATTGTGACAGAATTTAGTTTTGCTTTGTTGCACAATCTAGCATTCTCTTTTTGCATGTTGTTATTTTCTGGTATTGGTGCCTTTACTCAAGAAGTGTCACGACTGTATTATTATTATTATTATTATTATTATTATTATTATTATTATTATTGTTATTTTGTCTTTTATTTGGCAAGCTTCTTGTAGCTCTAATCTATGAACATTTTCTGATAAATTGTAAATTGTATATAGATATAAAAAAAGTTCTGATTTGTATTTGTGTGCCACATATCAACGTGTAAAACTCATTTTTTACAGTTTTGGGGGGAATGGAATGATATCGTACATGGAGTGGGGTGTGCCTGAAAAATCTGCACCACTCGTTTTTATTTTGATCAAGAAGCAACTTATTGTTAGAGTTAAAAAAAAAATTAAAAAAACTAAGAGAAGAATTATGTGGTTCACAAAAAAACCCTTTAAGTTGCTGGCTAATGCTCTGGGTCATTTGCAGTCATCTTCTTTGTGGTTTAAGAATATATATTTTGCACTGGTCACTGATTCTGCTGACCTCTGATTGTTTTGGGGGCTGATAAAGAGGTGTTTCTATTGCTTTTAGTATTGCTTTTTTGTATGAGGCAATATTGCTTTTCTCAACTCCCATACAAAGGCAATGACAGCATAATCACTCACCCAGAAACACCAGGGCGACAGAGAGGCAGGTCCCTCCATCTATCAGGCTGGTAATCCAAAGTATGTTGTTAGAGCGTACCTGTTTTAAATACAGTGAAGTCATACCCACTGTTAAATAGATCAGGTAATCAGCTGCTGTCCAGTTAAATTAATCGACTGTAGTTTGCTGTAAACCCCAGTTGTAAAGTAAAAGCCAGTGGGTTAACAGTATGATCCTAGTTTATTGCTGTGAATAAACAGTGCCCTAAGCAAACAGCACAGCAATGTCAGCCAGTGACAGCACCATGGGTTTGGAACACATAAGCCCAGTGGTCCTGATAGAGGCAGGCCAGTGAGATCATGCTGCTGTGGCTTTTTGTTCATATCACTAGTGTGTTTAACCATGACAGTGCTGCTGGTACCAGTGGTACCATCCACACACATTACACTTCTCAAGGTTTCTAGACAACTAGTCCAGTTTTGGATCACTTAGCTGGGAATAATTATTTCTTCTGATGTTGTTTTATGCATTTCTGTTTTTTGTTTTGTCTTTCTCCCGCTGATAAATACAGAAAGCAAGAAGATAGACACAAAGCTTTAGCAAAAGCGTGCAGCTCAGACAAACTGGTATGAACTCGAGACGAGCAAATGTAAAAGTAATATTGCCTCTTTACAGATGTTTCCATCACTCTTGCTTGTAACCTTACTCCTGGCGCCATGCAGATGCATTGATTTACTGTTGTGCTGAAGCACCCTGTCACATGTAAGGTATTCTTTCTATTAATGTGAGGTTTTGTATGAACACAGGCCCTGGACGCTAATGTGACTCCTTACACCTAGTGATGCTGTATTACCATACGCTGTAAATACAATGATTTGCTTTTAGGCATGATTAAAGGAATACATATAGAAGACCTGTGTTGTGTGTTGGGATCTGTTGCAAAAAAATATTTAAGAAAACAAAAACCATTTGTACAGTACCACGCAGAATTGAGTGGCACGGTTCATTTTATCCAGCTTTTACCCCATCAAATTGAATACCCTTAGAAATAACTGATTCTTAAACTTAAAAAAATAGAGGACACGTGTCAGAGTAACCCTCTTAAGAGTTTAATGATGTACCTGCGTGGATTCACACTCAAGAAGATGCAGGGCTGTGCTGAAATATGTCATACACAAACATGTATTGCTGAGCAGGAAGGCTCCCCCTATTGGTGCAAACGTGTAATCGCAGGATTTAAAAAGAACAACGACTGTTTAGCAAAACAGGCTGAACAATTCCTTATGAACCAATTAATGCATTGGTTCATAAGTAAATACATCTTTAAAAAAAAACATATGTACCTTTTACAACAACATGCATTATATATCATTTTAAATGGTTTTCAGAACAGTACTTTCTACAATAATACAGTAGCCAGGCCTGCGTTGTCTGTTGTTATGCGTCTATACAGTACTTATAACGAACTATACTTCTCGATATTTGCTAATAGATTAACCAGTATTGTGTTTTGCAAATGATGTACCGTGCACCTACATCTAGTACTATATTAATATCTGTTTTTGCCAGGCCTGGATGGAGAATATCGAGATCAGAAGCGAGGAAGTTCCTCTGTATGGTCAGCAGGTGCGGGCGGTAGAGAAACTCGAGTGTCGCTGGTAATATTGTGCCCAGGCAGGGGGGGTTACACCGCAACAAGAATACAGAATTTATTAATCTTTCTGATACTCCCCAGTGAACGTTTGTTGTATGCACAGTAGAATAATAATTTATAAAACATCTCTTTGGTTTGAGCAGAGCCTGCGACTTGGTCAAATAGATAATTTCCTTGATTTAAAATCTGCAGACCTGTTTGTCAGTAGCACAATACTGAAATAACAGTTTTAAACAGCCGCTTTGCAGTGAAGCCAGAAGGCCTCAGCCGATGTCAATGTCAATGTAACGAGGAATAAAGCGTGTAATATGTGTAAACTTTGCACCAGCTATCCTACATAAATTATATTTTATTCTTTTTTTTTTACAAAACTAGAGCCAAATTGCTTAACTATAGCAAGATATATTGTGATGAAGAGCTCGACCTCGATTTGGACAGCCCGGTGGCAACGCAGTATTTGATCCCTATTTGACCTTTTTTTTTATATGATGTCTGGTTGCACAGACCGTGATCATTAATCCTAGATTAGGTAGACCAAGGTTAGCAGTGTTAATCTGGGTAGGCCATTAAAAACACAAACGCGGTATAGGCTGATCGGATCAATACCTCTGTGTCTGAAAAGTTCTACCCATTATGCATATAAATTGAAAGCACTCAACTTGTATATGTATGCACCAGTGTGTAATTTTAAGGTGCCGCCTTCGGTATACAACTGTATCCGAAGCGTTTGTTTACTTGACGAACTTTTGAGAGTTTAGAAAGTCTTTTTTGAGGTTATTTTATATGTGTTACTTTGGAGGCGTATTAGTGTGTTTACACCCAACCAAAAAATAAGTAAATGAATTTCAATAAATGCCCTTTATTTTCTGAAACTGTTTGCATCCACTAGGTGGCTCTCCAGGAATTATATTCATAAACTCACACACGGCAATAAACCTTTTCCCATTGCCTTTATATTACCCCCCTCGGAGGAGTCTGCACAGTAGTGGATCCTGCATGCCAGCATTCTTGTTATTCACAGCTTCTGCACTATGGCTTCCAGTATCTGAAAGACAGCCTTTAGTACAGATTGCATCGGTGTGTCAGTATGTATCGGGTACATTCACATGCATCAGGGGGCTAGTTAGCCTCTTCTCTCCTTTTTGCCTGGGATGTTTCTGGCACAGTTGCTGACTAAACGGCTCATTTCCGAAGCACAGTGTAATCAGTGTTGGTGCAATCAGCCCCTCTTAGCCAGGGCAGTGGTCTTCCAAGTGGGCTAATGCATTCCACATTTCAAATTTACCATCACATTTCATCAGTCAGGGCATGGCTTGAGAGCTCAGGGAGGGACAATGTGTCTTGAAACCAGTGACCCCAGTTTGTAATACCTGAAAAAAAAAAAAAAAAAAAAAAAAAAAAAAACTCTCTGAAAAGAGTTTTTGGAAATGGTCCCCTAAAAAGCTGCTGTTGTCTCACTCATTAAGAAAACTTTATTTCACAACACACAGGGAAAGTAAAAAAAAAAAAAAAAAAAAAAAGGAAAAATTGTTTCTAGAAATAATCGTGAAGACACAAAGCCTAAGCACTTACTATATAAACTGTGGGAGCAGAAAGCTTTGCTGAGAGGTGTACGGTTGCGTTTCTCTTTGCATGGGAATTGTGCTTGGAGTTATTATCTAATAACTGTGTGCTTTGTTGCATATTGAAAACATTAGCCAGCCTTGGAACCCTGTTTTTCCTCCTCCTGGGTTTATCTAAAGTCTCAAATGGAGCCCAGTCCGCTGCCAGTAAAACACTGTCATGTCTTTCCGCGTCGCTTCCTTTTTTTATTGCTATGAGGCCTGTGAAACTCGACAGCACCAGTGCCGTGAGGAATACAACTCCCAGCTTTGATCATCAGGTTGAACTACACGTCCTCCTTCTTGACATATCGCTGTGAGCCAACTTCCACGTACTCTCGTTAATGGTCGTGGGGAGAAGTTTCAGATTTACTGCCTCACACTTTTTCATCCTTTCAGCTAAGCTTGGAATTTAAAAAAACTCAGCTTCCGCTAATCAGAGCGATATGTGAAATTAATCACACAATGGTCATGATATTTGGCCCACAAAAACATGCAAGATATTTTTACAGCAGGAGAGAATGCAGGGGTAAACAAAATGGTTTGTCTCTTTGCTTCCTCCCAGTATAACTCTGAAGGACACACCTGTTACTCCACACCACTGGACTTCACCAATTCCTCTCCTGAGAGAACCTATATGGGTTTGGCAGGACGCTGTATCATTCACCAAGGTAGTGTGTCCCTAAAAACTGCGCATGTAGTGTGTAGAATGTAACACTAGAGGTCAGGGTTGAGTAAGAAGACGGAATATCCTAGGGATGCATTCTGTGTAGTCTTTTGAGACTGTTCTGCATTCAGGAAATGTAAAATACAATATTGCTTTTATTATGAAATATCCTGTTGATTGTTGCTTAGATTAAAAAAATAAATACACTGGTACTTGACCAGTTAAAGGGTTAAGCACATTCAAAGTGGTGGGAGCAGAATTTCTGATGAATTTTGAGACAAGGATAAATAAAAGTTGTATATATCGTGGGTGAGCCTTTTTCCACACAGACGCATCAGACAAAATAAATGTTTAACAGCAGCAGGGTTTAAATTGAGGCACAGCATGCTGTTGATCAGGAGTGGATGTTCATTTCGTTAGGGCTGATTCTACCTGCATATTTCTGCACAGTATGCTATTTCTGCACAGTATGCAAGTGAAGGTTCAGTGAATCCTTGTTATAAAGCTGCAGTTGAGTGGCTCCACGCTGTTGTTATAGCAATAGGCTCTTCAGTGTAACGCCTCACTTTAACAAGTAAACTGTCCTGATCCCAAGCAGAGACAGCACTGCATTTATATCACCTGCATTCTTACTGAGCGAGTTCTCTAATCTTCCAGTTGGTGGGAACTCTAGGGCAGTGAACAATCTCAAGATGATCCCTGATTCTGTATTCCCCTCTTAGTTTCCTTACAATGACCGTGAAGATCACTGTACTGTGAGGGTAAGATTTCCATGCATTCCTGGTACATGTATTCCAAACTCAAATCACACAGTGAAGCCTGTATGAACAGCGCCCTGTTTGTTTAACCCTGTGAAGCCCAGAATGTGAATGAGCAGATGCCTGTTTTAACTTCTTATAACAATATACTTTTACCCTTAGTTTTGCGATATGTTTTAAGAATGTTATTATGTAGATTATTACAAGATGCATGTATAATACCGCTTGCAGCTGGACTTTAAAGTAATTTTACCCAGGACTTGTTTTATAATGTTGTATGACATCTAGTTCACAGATTAATAGAGAGGTAGGGTTACCTCTTTAATTAAGGAGTCAATACTGCATTCATGCATGTGCTATAAATGTGTTAGGGAGGTAAAGGATTAACACATGCAGTAGCTCGCACTCAGATACCCAATTATTCACTCAGATACACAATTCAAAGAGGTATGTGTCACTTCTCCGAGAGAAACCATTGTCATTACGACTGCATGGCTGTTCGGGTATCACTTGATATCAGTTAAAACCCTTATTACCTCTGCTTGCTTCTCTTATCTTCATGTGTCTTTTAAAGCCTTGCTTTTCTGCGTTCTGTATTTGGCACGATAAACTAGAGGGCTTGTTCCTGGCTCCTTGTTAATAAAGCAAAGCAAGCCCTCTGCCTCATCTCGGTCTTGTTTGGAAACCAGCTTGCATTGAGTGCACTGCTGAACACATGCACAGTACTGAAAGCAGGGAGGATGGCGTGCAGGGGAACGACACCAGGACTTTTCCCCTCTCTTCATCTCAAGCCTAGCTGGGTGTAACTAGACAAATCCGAGGTTTAATGAACCACTACCGACACATTGTGGAATTTGAGAGTTGCTTGGTGTGTCTAAGTAAAACCCGCTTGCTGTGCAATAGGAACCTTATTTCCATACCTGGAGTAAGCTGGGATAGCCTGAGTTGTAGTTGATAATGGCTTCTTCTTTTTCCATTGCATTTCTCAGGGATGTGGCCGTGTAGTTTAAAGCTAATTTGATGAGCTGTATGGATCTTTCCTGGTGTCACTGACTGTACCTGTCCAGTCTGTGATGTGTGTTGCACAATTCCATTTCTAGTGAAGCTCGGGTCTGCTGTGAATTGACTGTCTGTAAAGTGATAGCTCTGTAGCTGCTCATGCAGCAGCAGGTCCCACTATATGGATGCTGGTTCTAGCCATGAAGATGGAAAGCATCCCTGAGAAAGAGGGATTGAGTTTCATTGAGTTTGAGAAGTCCACCAGGGTGGCCCTGAAACCTAATGGAGACATGTCCACATACTCATGAACCTGGCATCCAGTGGAGGAGAATTCAAAGCAGGGCATTATTATTATTCCCAGAGGTTTGCATGCCCAAGGCAGCTGGGGATAATGTGGTGGCACCCATTTAACTTCTTAGAAAGTCCCCTACAATAACAGAGCATGGATTGGAAATAGAAACCTGTGGTCTGTTTCTTGATCCATGACTGCTTTGGCTGTCGGAGGTGTTAACTGAGCTTGAGGTGTCTCGTACCGTATTTGATAAAAAGCGCCTGCAGTCTTTCTTTCTGGCTTTAGATAAGTCATGCACTCCCATCCTAGCCCATTGTAAAATCCTGCTGGCTCTGGATTTAAAAAGGAGCAACACAGCCTATTGCAAAAACATTTCCTTCAATGAACCCTTATTACAAATTGAAAAATATATTTTATGGGAAAGGGGAGGGGGGTGTTGCATTAGATGAAGGATCTGAGACAGTATGGCTGGAGTTTTCCTGTTTCCAAGCGTACCTCGGGCTGCCAAAGTTGCACGGATCCCTGCCGCTCTGCCAAGCTTCCCTGGAAAGTGCCAGCACTGCTGACATCAGCAGAAGCTTGACCTGCGGAGCGCCGTGCCAAGCAATGTCTGCAATGTGTTTTACACCAGGGACGTGCGAACCTCTGCATTCCTCCCAGCCTAGCTCATTCCCCACAAAAACAACCCCCTCGGAACATGAACTGCTGCCTGTATTTCAAGCTCCTATAGTCTAATCAAACGGGCCACTTGAGTAATGAGAAGGGCAGCTACGACTTTGATACTGCGTTGTAAATTTCAACTCGTATGGTACCAGACAGGTGGGGGGGGGGGGGGGGGGGGGGGTAAACAGTAAGTCTTCCAAGGCCAGCAAGAGAACAGATGTACGTTAGTGTCAATTGCTAGAAGTTGTTGTTATCTTCGTAAAATAGAGCATAGGACGCAAAACGTCCCCCTGCGTTTTGCCGGTGGGGGGGGGTTGGAGGTGATAAAGAGGGCAAATTAGAGCATCAGATCGTGCTGGATAAAGGTTTAGCAGCTGTAACCCATTGCCTTTAACTGTATCAGTGAGTCCAGAGAAGGTAAGCTTGGATTTTGGCTCCGGTCTAGATTCTGTATCAGAGGGAGGAGTGGGAAATTCAGCCTCACTTTATCAGTCTTCAGCAATGAGCCAAGTTCAGATTAATACCCCTCTATTTCTTTTTTTGCAGTTTGATTGTTTACAGCTGAATGTGGGCTGAAAGTGAGACCAAATGTAAAACGTTACTGCACTGAACAAATACACTGGTTCCAACTAAAGCATATTTCCATGGTGGCTCTGTATCTTATGTGCATATTTACCACGTCCCTTAAAGATTAATCAACTCCCCTGTGACCTTAGCAGCATTCTTACCCAAGTTCGGCTGTGTAAATCACTCTAGAAGTCCATGATTGTTGCTTTTTCCTCCAGGCCCACTGTCCCAGGCCCTCCTCCCCTCTCATGTGCTTTTACAGTGGTTGCAAGATCTTTCCTGAACAGGATCAATATCTTGTGTAGTTGCATCCCCATCTACAATAGCTCTATCACCGGGTGCTTTCCTTCAGAGTAGATCAACTGTGTGGTAGATTGCAGATTGACACCACGTGCCACGCCAGTGAAACCTTTCTAAATAGCTGTTTTGATTGTTAACATTTCCAAAACTAGTGAGTATGAATTGGACAAATCGAAACAATAGTCTTGAGTTCTCAGGCCACTGGTAGCAATAATAACAATAATCCATTAGAAAGTGCAAGTAAAGTGCGTAGCAAATGCTCTGGATAAAATTACAAAACAAATATTTTTGACTTCCGAAAATAAATATCACAAAGTAACAATCATTTTCTCATACACTCTGGTAAGCCCTGTACTGTATTTGATTTTTTTATTAAATTCCGTTGAATTAGATCTAAACACATGCTCCCGAGAGCTGATCCCGGGCCCATACTGATCCAGTTAGTGTCAGGGGCCTGCATTGAGAGGTTGAAGGCTATGACACAAAACGCTGCAGGGGGCTGGGGGACCCAGTTGATGTGGTTAAGTCATTAAAACATTTTCAACTTGCATATTTTAGCACAAAAAATTAACAAACAAGCAATAAAAAAGCCAGACATTTCATTTAAGGGCTTGTAACAAGTCTGAGGCTGGTTTTTTAATTAGTGTTTTCCTTCCTTACAGAAAAGACTAGCTGAAATGAGGAGTAAATAGCTTTGAGAATCTAGCCCCAAGTGTTTTATTAAGACACCAACTTTTTTTCACATGATGTTTTTGTTATACCGATAGCATCTTGCAGGACAACGCCTACAAAGCTGATTCAACAGGTGACACCTTTCTCAGTCCAGTGCTGTTCACATTGTAAATTTCCCTGTAAGCACAAGCAGAGACGGAAACGTTGTTCTGATTATTGTGAATTGAGAGGGGGAGAGAGAGAGAGAGAGAGAGAGAGAGAGAGGGAGGAGATTAGTTTTGGGAAACATTTGTAAGTTATGTTTGTAATTTTGGGCATGACACTTCCTAACTAGAAACAGATGGAAGACCCCTAGAGTACATCTAGATAGCCTGAGAGTGGGGGGGGGGGGATATAAATATGTTGGTCCACAGAGACCCCTTAGCCCTGCCTGAGTTTGACCTTCCAGGACCTATTTTCCACAGTACAATACATCTTAATAGCCCCATACTGTATATCTTCAAGTTTAATTGTCTCTGTATATAATCAAGTTCAATTGTCTCTGTCAGAACTGGTAAAAATAATTGTTCTATAATTAAACATCAATCTTGTGGAACAGTTTATATATATCTTAATTGTTTTAAGCTTTACCCAGTACCTACCAAAAGTAAACAGCTTCAAAAAAAAGAAATGCATATAAATGTGTTTATAATTTGCTGAGTAAGAAGAATGTTTTAATTCTTCAGCGCTTGACTTGCATTGCAGCCAGGAAAGCCATTTGAATTGTGTGGGCTGAGAACCTTAGAACCAGGTCTACTGTACTGTGTCTCCAGTAATGCAAAGTCTTCAAGAAGGACAATACGGGCAATAACAATAAATTAAAGTCTCACATTTGCAGTTATTTATTGCAAGTTTTATAACATTTAATATGCTGCATTTTTTTTTTATTTTGCATTTAAAAATAAATATATAAAAGTAATGCAAACTTTTCACCGGGGGAATTCTTAATGAATCCCACCTTATGAGTTTGTTCCAAAAGTGTGGAGTGACGGACAGCCTGTGGATATGTTACTTTTTGCTCCACTATTAGTTCTTCATGAATTCTATTGACATTTTTTACTGGTTCTCCATCATCATATTCAGTTCTCTATGCCCCTTATGGCTGAAACCACATAAATAAACTGGACTGTCAACAATATAGTAGAGTGAGCGTAAGTCTAAATGGAATATTGGGTAATGCTTTTTTTTTTGTTTTGTTTTTGTACATCTGGTATTACTTTTGCATTGTATTCATGGAGTACTGGTGTATGCAGTGTTTGGGTATAGATGTGGCAAGCATTGATCATATTAGGGTTTTGTCAAATTCTGCTTGGTCAATCAGAGTTAGGGTTCTACTGTGTGTAAATGCATAGCAGTTGCATGTTAGTGCACTAAGTCTAGTAAAAAGGAATTTCTATTTCAGTGTGACTGTGATTGAATCATGCAGTGGCTGAGGAATACTGTACATGTCCTTTCCAGCAGAGACAATGGTGTTTTTTTAAAAGGCCTTGAGATCAGCGTGGAGTGGAATGCATTGTTACATTTATAGCCTGCTGCTGGTCCCAAGTGGCGACTGTCAAAAGAGTGTGAACCGTTGACTCAATCCTGCACTTGAACTAGAAACACCCAAAGCATTTGTCATGGATTTCAAAACCATATGACTCGGTGTGCTAATGCGTCTATTTCAGGGTGCTGGCAAAAACTTCTGCTGCACACCCTCTGCTGTTGCAGATGGATTTTCCAGACGCGGGGACCTCCGTGACTGTCTGTCTGTTTGATTGCTGCTCTGGGTTTCAGGCTAGGGGTTCAGCACACTGCTCTTGCAAAATTAATAAACTCTCCCTTTGTTCCTCAACACTCCAAAGACTCTGCTCACTAATGCAATGCTTAAATTGTCTACTGTTTGATAATCAGCAGAGATAGATTGCAAGTCTTTTGGGTAACCTCTCCTGACGTTTTTGGCTGCTATCAGATTAAGAAGTAAAGGTTTATTTCTGCCTTCTTGATGACAGCCGTGCACCCAGCACCTTTCATTGCATTTTATATATAAGTTGATTTCTTAGGCAGCCAGTGGGCACCAACCAGCCACCACCTCAATAGCTCCTAACCTCGTTTCATCTCATCTCATCTCATCTCACCGATAAGGGTCACGCTCAGTGAGGGCTCTGTACCACACAAACCCAGCATGGCCCGTCTGTGTTTCATTTTTACCTGCAAGCAATCCAATTACAGAAAAAGTAAAAGAAGAGACTGGTTAGATACCTCCTGCAGTGTGACCTGTTATAACATTGACTTTTGACTTGCCATCATGACTTGTAATTGTGTTCTACTGCCACCTGATAATTACTGAACTTGTATTGCATTTAAGGTAGCTGTAACCGAGCAAGCAGGTCAGAAGAGTCCCAGGAATACCCGGGATAGCCAGACCGAAAACCAAATCCAATCTGGTGACTGAGCCGATCACAGCTGCAGCGGAGAAATGTCGGTAACTGAACAGTTACCTGTAATTTATTTGATCAGTGTTACAAGATATTAAGAAGTAATTTAATATTATGTCATTCTTTACATACCCATAGACTCCTGCCTAACCTTAACCTGCTCATCATTGCCAGCTATTGCTGTGTTTCAGGTAATTACCTCATTAATAACTCTACAGTTACTGGTAATGATTAACAGTACTGATCTTAACATTTCAAAACCTTGAATCTCAAGTTCGCAAAGCTGGTGTTAGGAGAGAGAGCTGTATTTTGGATGCAGTGTGTCAGTTAGTAAACTCAAACTGGGCACTCTCTGGAGCAATCCATTTATTTTCTTAATCATTACACAAGGTCAGCGAGTTGGTCTCTACTGTCCCATACCAGTAAAGTGGTGCAACAACCTGTCCTGGCCTCTCCAGCTGCTGCTTGTTGTCTGTTGATGCTGAAGCCAGAGGATTGAGGTGGGTCCAAATGGCCGTTAGCGTGATAGGAGAGAATGAGGGCTTTATAGCATGTGTTTCAAGAGGTATGATTTATTACTGAAAAAAGATCTGTTCTGTTTCCAGATCTCAGAGCTATCATGCGACTCTGATCTGTAAAGAATGATGGCACCCTTGATTTAATCATTTGCATTAAGGATGATACATAATCCTTTTTAATTCTGCTTACATTAAAGGTTAATTGTATTGCACCAGCCCAATACCTCATACCTCACTGGGTTTGAGTGATTATAGTAGTGGTGAGTAACTCTGAAAAAATGTCTTTGTTAAACTTCACTCGTTATGAGACCTGCAGCTGCTTGTGCTGTTTCCTTTCCCGGCACAAGCAAATGATGACCTACTTCTTGGGAATACCTGTGGTGGTACCATACCTGGAGCACAGCTATAAATAAATAACCTGTATTCACAATAGGAATGTGTGCGTCTCTGACCGCATGCTAGTCCTCCTTTTAGCTCCACTTGTCCTAGCCACACGAAAGTGGGAGGGTGGGGTGATGTTCTATGCTAATGGCAAATCTCCAAACCTCTTTTAAAAAAATACCATCCTTTGTCTCATCTCATAATGCTAACCAACATAATGAACACTCAAGTTGTTTAGTCACACATGTGAGCTAATATAGGATGTCAATACACATGGAAAAGGCTGTGGCAATAGACAAGTTGATTTCTGTAGCTGTGCCCTATGCCCATTAAAGGACTCAACTTTCATTTTTGTGAGGCTGTATTCCCATCTTATAAGCATGTACAGCACGAAGCTTAGCTTTTACTCCAAAAGGGAAGAATTTGCCTCTTAAAAGCAGCTTTGCGGTTTTTCATTTCATACTTTGGCTAGGAGACTGCTTTTTTTTTTTTTTTTTTTTTTTTTGAAGGAATGAGAAGGTCTGAGCCCAATTTTTAAAGAGTATTGAATAATGTGCCTGGTTTCACAAACATCACTGGGTTTTAAAGAGTACAGAACAATGTGCCTGGTTTCACAGATCTCGTTGGATTTTAAAGAGTACAGAACAATGTGCCTGGTTTCACAGATCTCGCTGGATTTTAAAGAGTACAGATCAATGTGCCTGGTTTCACAGACCTTGCTGGGTTTTAAAGAGTACAGAACAATGTGCCTGGTTTCACAGACCTCGCTGGGTTTTGTGTTTTTTTGATTTTGCCTAATCTGAACCGATAATAGCCACAGTTGCTTCCAGGTTCTGACAGCTGCACAAGGAAGTCCACCAGACCCCTCTGGAAACTGAGTCAGCAAACCTTATAACTCCTCACAATAGCTCTCTTTTGAAAACAAAGCCTTTCCTGTTGGTTTGTACAAATCCATCAGCCACAACCACCCACGGAGAGATGCTAGCATGTTCACCAGCGAGGAATCTGATTCATCAACTCCAGGACCGGAAATGTTTTTATTGAAAGTAATTTAAAAAATAAATCAAATAAAAAAAAATTAAATGCACTGAAGATGAAAAAAGTGTGTGCAATTTCAAATAACTTGTTGATTCATCGTCATTTTCTTGAGTAGGTTTTTTTTTTGTTGTTGTTGTTGTACTGTTGAGGGTTTCAGTTGTGATCCAGAGAGTTTTTACACAATGAACAGTGAACCGTCTGTTCAACTCGTAGGATCAGTTAACTACCTTGCCATGCTCCCATCACGACAGTACACCTTCTATTCGAACTCTATCGTTCATGTCATGGAAAACGTGATGGCAGCGCTGATGATAAATAACCAATAAGAAGCCTTAAGTACAAGCGTAATAGTAAAGGAATGATAGAAGGCATTTCTTGTGTTTCAATTGTCAGCTGACACACATACTGAGAATGTTCTAAGTCAAGTGAAATGCCTTCTGGCTTCCAGAAGAGGACCAATGAGTTTCAGATCCGGGATCAGTGATATGTTTGGACTTGCCTGTTGAAGCGAGTGGATGCATTTTGTCAAAATCTGGTCTTCAATTTATGGAAAATAACTTTTTTGTGGAAGGACTCCCACACCCCCCACCCCCAGCGCAGGTCAGGGGCTGGGCTGGGAGTGGTGAGTAGGAGTTTCTTTTAACACACTCTAAAGTTGAAATGGAGGGGGAGAAAACCACCTAGTCCCAGTTGAAATAAAGGGTGGGTTTTTTGGCACAGGTCATCCCTACCCCCCACACACAAACACACAGTGAGATAGTAACACTTTTCTGTCTCTGCCTTAACATATAACAAGTGTACTCTCTGTTCAAGTAAATAAAACACATTTCATCAGATATAAGTGATACAGTGTGGTTAAAGTCTAGGGCTTGTAACCAGACGATCACCAGCTCAAATTCCACCTCTGCCACTGACTGACTTACTGTGCAAGTCACCCTGAGCCCTTCTGTTTAAATGGACGATAACACAGCTTTTAATTTATGAACAACACATGGTCAGACAAAACACACACAGCCTCCACACTGTTTTTTTGTATGATTGTGGAATTCAATCAGACTTCAGAGAGGCGTGACATGCAAGTGTTTTTCAATCTCCAGTAGGAAGTACAATATAACAAGGTTTAATCAAACAGGGAGCTTTGTATAAACTAGTAGGGCACCACCACATACAATAGTCCATATTTTATAAAACTGCAATATGAGATCAATGGAGCAAATGGAAGTGTGCAGTGAGTAAGAGGTATTGATCTGTATTTTGGGGTTGTGTTAACACTGTGTAGCTTATAGTTTATTATTCCACCATTGTCTATTTAAATGGATAACCACTAGACGAGATACATATCTGCTTTTTTAAATGTTTCCAGGTGTTTTTTGCCAATGCAGGTGTCAGTTTGAGGTGTGTTTCCCTGTTGCTGAAAGTTTATCATGTGTGATTTATAATCCCTGACACTAGTCCAAACGAAGATGAAGAAACAGGTTTGGGGTTGTTACAGACAATCTTCCTGGCAGAACAAAAGCAAGTCTCTCTGGGTTGCCAGAAACCTCTTGCAAAGAATAATAAACTTAATTCCAGTTTTCATGAATCAGGTCGATGTGATTCAGAAATCAAAACAAATGTCGGTTTACATGGGCACCAAAAAGCTTGCAGACCTTACAAAAGAAATCATTTTTCAATGTTATTATGCTTACATGAAGCAACAGAGCCTGGCAAGGGAAAAGAACTCTGACTGGTAAACTAATTAACTGTTCTTACTTTGTACTGCATCCCTCAAACAGAAGAATGACAACATTGAGACATCAGGAACTGGTAAAGCAATACTTTGGCTTCCATTACTCTGTTCATAGTGTAAGAATGGAGAAGACCAGATTGCACATGAACTCTGCTAATGCTTTCTTGAAGGCAGCTTTGCCCGAAATGCGTTGGTTCATTTACAGTGTGAACTATTATTCCAAGATACATTGTTTCAATAGAGACACATTTTATAGTGACCGGAGCACTGACTCAAATCTTTGTGATAGTCTGTGTTACTGGAAAGGTCTTGGAAACAATGAGCTCAGGCTGACACCAGCAGGGCTGGCCTTTGTCCTCCAGAGGCCTGTAGCTCTCTGACATCAGCTCTCGAGTTCTTGGGTGTAAAAGAGGGAGCTGGCTTGGTCGTGGAATCAGAGGATGCCCACTGCACTTCCATTTCTCCCGAGGAGCTGTGGGGGGACGTGCTGCGATGAGGGGAAAGCATTAGTGGACATTCTAAATAGGGGGAAGAAATGACGGAGGGAATAATAGGGCACTCCGAAATAAAAAAAAGAAAGTTTGCATACTGTACATGGAAGCTCTGCCTTTGTGCTGTATCACCTGTGTGTTTGGCTGTCAGTGAATCAGATGTGATTCAATTATCTTTTTAGCTGGAGGTGAAGCATGAAGGCAGAGCAGCTGTCTTTCTTCAGGCTCAGTTAACACCCCACAAGAAAAATGTAGCAGCTTTTTGTTTGCTTTGCGTCCCGTGTATCGTGCCTTCACACTACCTAGCAGGCAATGCCCTGCTAGGCAAGGTGTTATTAGAAATAGGGAAGGGTGTTTTTATTATGTAAAGTGGTTTCAAATCACAGTTTTATGGACGTTGATTGTATCAATAGATGTGCTGCCAAGACAGAAAACTGTTTACAAATGCCAATAAACCAGGTCTGGACTTGAACCAAAAAAGAGTATATATATATATATATATATATATATATATATATATATATATATATATATATATATATATATATATATATATATTATATATATCTGATAATAAATCAGACGCAAATAAAGTGTACACGTGCAGGGTTTCACAGTGCACTCAGGTCTACCTGCAATAGGGATTCAGTTTGTTCACGTGTTGCACACATTATTCCCACATCTTGAGAACAGCTCATCCAATTGTTGTGACACTTGGTAGGGACATTCCTCAGCAAAAGTTGCATGTAGGTCGAATTGTCCTAATTATTATTGATTTCTGGCTTCTGATTGGTTCAGCTAATGGTAGCTGTACTTCAGGGTGGCTTAGTTCAGCTTATCAAAAATGCATCGTAACTTTGAAACACCTCCTCAAATATCAACGTTTTAAAGCACTGGGCACTCAAATATGTGCAGACCGACATGAGAGAGGGCTACCCTTTAAGAGCGAAACTGTATTAGAAGAGAAAATGTAGAACACAACGATAAAGGGGGCAGGGAAAAGCTAATTAACTATTTCAATACCGCAGCCCCGTAAACAGGTTTGTGGAAGAGATCTCCACTCGAAAAAACAGACAAATACAATTAACTAATATGTAGATTATTTATACTTCAGGACAGGACTGAAACTTTCAGATTAGTTCGCCTGGTGTTTTTCTGCAGTGAAATTGGGGGCAGCTATATATCTTTGTTGATTTAAATAGCGGGCATACTTTGAACTGCATCAATTTTAACAAGCCCTGCGCTTTACGCCTGTTAGCTGTCAGCGTTGATTAGCTCACCATACAAGTCTTGAGTTATTATTTTATTATTTTTTTCCCACAGCTTAAGGATTATTGCTAAGTCTTATTTCTGAGTGAAACGCGGCCAGATACCCCAGGCTACCAAGCCTTGTGATGTAGCTTTGTCATCACCGATGGCAAGAACCGATAACAAACTGCCATAATATATCAATTTTCTGCTGACACGTGTATAGATATTTGTCAGGTTTGTCTAAATAACTTTTTCTCACAAAGAAGTTGGCAGCTTCAGTTTTTTGGTGATGTTGGTGTACACCTTTCAGTGTAATGCATCGACCAGTTCAAAAATTTGAATGTACAAGTCTACACTTAGTCTCCCTCTAGACACGAAGCACCAGCAGACATGTTGAGATGTATTTTGTTTCTTTCATTATGTGTGCCGTAACTCATTGTGTCTGCCATTTTGACAAAATGACATTCCACCGAAGCTTTCTACAAAATCAGAAGAAATATTATTGTGCCTGAACTATACAGTAACTGAGCAAATCTAAAATAAAATTAAGATTTTCTTATAGAGCCATACGAAGAAAAAAATAATGCTAACGAAAAAAGTTTAGTTCAAAAAAACGAGTTGCAACTGCAACATAACTGTATTCACACTTGAGTAAAATGAATCCAGGAGTTGAATCTGGTAGTCAGTTAAGATTTGATGCAGTTCAGTTTTTGGGTTTTTTTTTAGTGTAGATGCACTAACGCTGGACTGCAGTGCAGTGCAGTTCTTTGATCAGGGTATGTGTAAAGCATATCTTTATGCATAACGCAATCAGAAAGTCGGACTCTTTTTTTTAACGTGGCTCAGTTTATTTAAGCACAGTAATGCAGGGTAAAGTGACTCTAGCAGTATTTAGTGTAGGCTCGAAAGTAATCCAGACGTGGATTAGTTAGTGCAGCAGTCAGTCTCACGCCACATCTATAGTCTGCATCTTGACTGTACTTGCGTCTATCTAATACAACAGTCCTTTCAACCCCATTCAAAACGTAAGTCGATACTTTAAGAGCTATTTTGTATTCAGACCCATTGTGATACTGCAAGAGCTATACTGTATAGTTTTATAAGCCATATGCGCTGTAGGGGCTCTAGGGTCATGCTTTGGACAGCCCAGGTCTGAATGGTCTTCAGTTCTGAGAAAACCAGGGCCCTCTTCATCTCTCTGTGTTAACCATCTTCTCATTTACACAATCCTGAATACCGGTCATAATATAAGAATGACGGATCCGCAGTTTTTCGTGCAGCCCGTTTCTGCAGGCTGCAGGTGCATTCGTTGTTATTAGCGTGGGAAATCATGCTCTTGATGCTGCCGCCTTTTGATTTTAATTCAAATGAAAATGAGAACAGAAACTAAACCGCACCTCTGTTTATTTAATGATGATGATGATGGTTATTATTATTATTATTATTATTATTATTATTATTATTATTATTATTAGTAGTTATAGAATATTATTATGTTTCTTGGTTTTAAATAGGTTTATTTTGAACTTTGTCGGGCAAAAAATTAGAAACCATTTCAAATCGTCAGAATAAGGGAATGTATTTTTGGACAATGAAACTCTGGGCTAGACTCTCAAAGCTCTATACTCCAATTCGTAACGAGCACAGTTTTTCATGAAAACCAGTCTGACTTTTAAAACAGGCGACGTTATCTTGTTTTTTGTTCGTTTTTAATTGGTGTTGCTTTCATTTCAGCAACAAATTGAACTAATGGAGATGTGGATTAAATAGCTTTGAGAATTTCGCCCACCGTTATTTTATTATTTATTAAATTACACTCATGTATGGCCGTGTCCCTCTTAACCTTCATTTACCCAACAGTGCAACTTCTCGTAGTTCAGGAGTATTTTAATAATGCCGCCAGTATCTTTTAGTAGATTAAAAAAAAAAGAACATATTTTTAAAAATCAACAACAGGGGCAACACTCTTAATCTTCCAAAAATTCCTCATGTAATTTATTTTAATTAATTTCTTACTGAGACATCCGTCAGCAGGGGACATTGGTCTAAGGAAGTGTCCACTTTGCATTCTGGACGAGGAGCTTCTCTGCTTCTGAAACCCAATGCAAGCGTTCAGTGCACTGCTGGCTGACGTGTTGATGTTGTTTGACAGGTGCTGAGGATGCCTTGCTAAATTTAAGCTCCTAGTTCATCAAAAACATCCTCTTTGGCTCCGTAAAGGATGCGTTGAGGTATGATGGAGTAAGCGACTGCCCTGTCACACTGAAATATCTGCGCAAGCCAAAAAAAAAAAAAACTCCAACCTAGATAGCCAATAGCTGTGTTGGGAAATCAGACCCCCAGAAGAGTCAGATCACAACCTGCCACGTTGACATCTGCAAGTCTCCGGTATGCTGCAATATAAATAAGCAGGTAAGGGTGACCAGGGGTTCTCAGTGTTGCGCTGTGCAGGACTGGCAATGGCAGATACTTTTATTTTGCAGATAGCACACTGCCCCAGGAGCATGCCTCTGGCTTCTCTCCCAGCAGGGTCTGTCACTGAGAACCTCAGATTTGTAGAGTAATCTCAAGACCCTCCTCTTAAAGCATAATGGAGCAGCTCCAAACTCATGCCCACCCGATCTTGGGGAGTGCACAGTGTAGAAGTCTGACAGACTACGTGCTGAACTCGCAAAGCTGTTTACTCCAAATTCTCGTCAGAGTGCTATTTTCTTCCTATAGGAACTATGCTCTCGACAGATAAACCAAAGCAGAATTTGAAGAGAGCAGAAATTGAATTCTTGGGGGCAGACGTGTCACAGAGAGTTCTGCATGAAGTTCATTCAGTTAATTTTAAGGTTTGCATTGTATGAGTGCCAGCACTTGGGAGATTTGTAATAATTTTGAAGTTGTTTAACTTCTATAAAAGATGAGTTAAATCTGCTCTGCATCCCCAACTGACAAACCCGCCCACACAAGAATGTATTTTTTAAGAGCAAGAACGCAAATTTAAAAAAAAAGGCATGTTTTACTTTAAATCATTTATTAAGTACAGCTTGTGCATTAAATGAATACATACATTAAAACACAAAAGCGAGACTTAAGAACTTGCAAGGGAAAGTAAATTGAAGGTTTCAAGAAATATTGGCTGTGCTGAAAACTTCAGGTCCATTTGCATTCCGCACTCTGCACCACAAAAAAGAACAATGATATTTGAAGTGAATAAATATTTCCATGCAGTCTTGTTGAATGGGTTGGAAAGCAATCACACTGGAAGTAATGGTAGCTCAAAGCATTGTAACATAGTCAAAATAAAGGGATAGAAAATTTTAAGCATGGTAAAGCATAGGTAAGCAATGTAAAGCCCAGAGTTATGGTAAAGCATCTTAAAATACTATAAGCAGGGAAAAGTTGCAAAACTAGTAACATTTTCAATAGACACTGGAAGATACAGACACATTAAATTAATCAAGTTACACTGTAGTAAGCATTTACTGATACTGATAATACATTAACAACAGGCATTTACAAAGTTATTTCCTGATCAAATCATTTTGACGATGTGCGTAAACAAGTTCTAATCTCTACTCTGGACCATCCCCAGAATCCTTTCAGTGTCGGGATTGAGCAAGGCCTGCCTGCAATCTTCCAATCCATTACTCGCAGCCCAGCGCAGCCTGGAAAAGATCATCTCAAAGCAACACAATACATTTCCACATTCCAAACTTGCCAGTTTAGTTTCTGCATGCTGTATTCTGAGGGCTGTAAAGGACGCAGTGTTTCGTTGTCTGTGTGGCAGCCATGGGCTTCATTGGGGTCCCACTCCTTACATGTATGTGGGCAGTGGAGACTTACAGCCAGACAGACAGATAGAGACAGCCTCAGCTCATCATAGGGACAGGCTGGCCCCAACTGCTGCTGCTACAACAACCTGTTGGAAACGCAACACGTGTTAATGTTCAGAAACAATCACTGGCCCAGCTGGACACCCACTCTGAAGCTATGTGCAGCTCCTTTTCCAACAGTGACAGAGTTAAAAGTACAGCAAAGTAATCTGAGCTTTCAGGGGAGGATCGCTGTGCTGTACAGGGCATGCTCACTTTCATTGGAGGAACGTTGTGCTGTACAGGGCATGCTCTCTTTCAGCGGAGGAGCGCTGTGCTGTACAGAGGGTGCTCTCTTTCAGCAGAGGAGTGTTGTGCTGTACAGGGCGTGCTCTCTTTCAGCGGAGGAGTGCTGTGCTGTACAGGGCGTGTTCTCTTTCAGCGGAGGAGCGCTGTGCTGTACAGAGGGTGCTCTCTTTCAGCAGAGGAGTGTTGTGCTGTACAGAGGGTGCTCTCTTTCAGCAGAGGAGTGTTGTGCTGTACAGATGGTGCTCACTTTCATTGGAGGAGCGCTGTGCTGTACAGGGCGTGCTCACTTTCATTGGAGGAGTGCTGTGCTGTACCGGGCGTGCTCACTTTCATTGGAGGAGCGCTGTGCTGTACAGAGGGTGCTCTCTTTCAGCGGAGGAGCGCTGTGCTGTACAGAGGGTGCTCACTTTCAGCGGAGGAGCGCTGTGCTGTACAGAGGGTGCTCACTTTCATCGGAGGAGCGCTGTGCTGTACAGAGGGTGCTCTCTTTCATCAGAGGAGCGCTGTGTGCTGTACGGTGCTCACTTTCATTGGAGGAGTGCTGTGCTGTACAGAGGGTGCTCACTTTCATCGGAGGAGCGCTGTGCTGTACAGAGGGTGCTCACTTTCATCGGAGGAGCGCTGTGCTGTACAGGGCGTGCTCACTTTCATTGGAGGAGCGCTGTGCTGTACAGGGCGTGCTCACTTTCATCGGAGGAGCGCTGTGCTGTACAGGGCGTGCTCACTTTCATTGGAGGAGCGCTGTGCTGTACAGGGCGTGCTCACTTTCATTGGAGGAGCGCTGTGCTGTACAGGGCGTGCTCACTTTCATTGGAGGAGCGCTGTGCTGTACAGAGGCGTGCTCACTTTCATTGGAGGAGCGCTGTGCTGTACAGGGCGTGCTCACTTTCATTGGAGGAGCGCTGTGCTGTACAGGGCGTGCTCACTTTCATTGGAGGAGCGCTGTGCTGTACAGGGCGTGCTCACTTTCATTGGAGGAGCGCTGTGCTGTACAGGGCATGCTCACTTTCATTGGAGGATCGCTGTGCTGTACAGGGCATGCTCACTTTCATTGGAGGAGCTTTGTGCTGTACAGGGCATGCTCACTTTATTACTCCTACTCCCTGCGTCGCTGTTTGTAGTCAGTACACACATCTTGATTTAACCTCACTTCCCTTTGGTTTTCATTCGTTTGTTTATATTAGAGCATGTTTTGGTTTTCATTCTCTTCTTTGCATAACACTAAGATTGAAGTTTTCAGTTATTATACTTTAAAGGATTTTATTTACAAATGTTTTATTCAGACTGGCTCTTCATGGCTTGAACCCAGAGGAGTGGCTCCCAGTGGAATACTGCCTGCAATCCCTTTTGAAATACAGCCTGCCAGAACATGGCAAACACTGGAGTCAAGTACTGGGACCAACAGTCACTTTTAGGAAAACACAGTGAAGGACTTCTCTCTGAGTTACAGTGCAGCAGACACAGGGTTGCACAACAAGGCTGGCAGGCCTGCTCAATTATGTTACGGTAAAGAAAGAGAACACAGAGGTTAACAGGTTCAGCATCAGCTGTTCTCCAGTGGAGTTGCCTGTCTACACTGGACCGCAGAGCTGAAGGGGTGAAACTTTATCCTGTTTAATGTGCGTTTGTGCAACCCGCTGCTGGTAATGCACCGATAGCCTTCAGCGTTCCTGTAAAACGACACATTGATTAAACTGCCATCTGCTGCACTTAAAAAGAAAAGGGAGAAGAAACTGTATACTGTAGCATTGCTGCAGTCCTTGTATACCGTAGCATTGCTGCTGTCCTTGTATACCGTAGCATTGCTGCTGTCCTTGTATACCGTAGCATTGCTGCTGTCCTTGTATACTGTAGCATTGCTGCAGTCCTTGTATACTGTAGCATTGCTGCTGTCCTTGTATACTGTAGCATTGCTGCTGTCCTTGTATACCGTAGCATTGCTGCAGTCCTTGTATACCGTAGCATTGCTGCTGTCCTTGTATACCGTAGCATTGCTGCTGTCCTTGTATACCGTAGCATTGCTGCTGTCCTTGTATACCGTAGCATTGCTGCTGTCCTTGTATACTGTAGCATTGCTGCTGTCCTTGTATACTGTAGCATTGCTGTTGTCACTGTATACTGTGCAGTTTATGGTTAACCCTATCATGCATGAAATAAAGTAGTTTTGGACACCTAATCAATATTGCTTTAAATGGGGGAAAAAGCTTGATTCCAATAGTTGGAGCCAGAAAGGCTGCAAAGCTGAGTTTTTTTTTTTTTTTTTTTTTTTTTTTTAAAGCAAGCATTCTGGCCACAACATCAGTGCTATTGCAAAAAGGGAGTGATCCTGTCCCACCAGGGGTGTGCTCACTGGATAGCTCCCCAGCCATCATCAGCCTGATACCCCTAAAGCGTGGTGTAACCCAGCCCTCCCTGAGAGAGAGAGAGAGATTCAAGTTTTCACTTGTTTTATAATGTGGAGAATGCTTCAGGCCTCCCAGTTGAACCTCTGCTATTATCTTTATTAATATCATTAGATACCGTGACAAGGTAATTACTCAGTGGAGCCGTTTGCTAGTGAGCAGAGTATTCCTCAAGCACGATTAAACCCAGCTCCTTGTCAGTGGAAGCAAAGGTGACCTCATTGATGAGATGCTTTGTGGAACTGCCAGCTATTGTTACGATAATCTACCAAAAACCAAAACTTCCTTTTGTTTCTTATTTATTTCTTAGCAGACGCCCTTATCCAGGACAACTTACAGTTGTTACAAAATATCACGATACAAAGTAACACATTGCAAAATATCACATAATAAAATATCACGTTACGGAGTCACATTTACTGAAAAGATCACCCAATTCAGCATCTCTCCTTTGTACAGGTTTAAAAAAATAAATAAATAAAAATGACACCCAATTTCTAGATGTTGCTCTATAGCTTGAAGCTGATTTACCAAAGACCTGAAACATCTCAAGTTTTCCAATGTGGTGAAGCTCCTCCTCTTCCTCTGCCTGGCTTAGCTCTGCCATTGGTTTTGCACATGGCAATTCTTTGATTGCTGGTATCCAGAACATTGTCCTGGATGGTGGGTGAGATGCACCATCTGCTTTAATGTTGTCCTGTAATCCAGAAATCTTGCTTCTGCTGACTTCAGGAAAGGCAGCCCTACGATCCAAGCTGGGCATCAAGGCTGGCGCTTATAAACGTTTAGCAGGGTATTCTTGCAGATTTTCTATGGCTACAAAATGTTACCATGGCTCACCATGCTTTTTAATATGCTGTTTCACACTGCTTAACCGTGCTTTCGTGATGCTTTATTGAACTTGGCTGTGTTGTTCTTGTGTAAAACGTTTCTATGGGGGAAGAGTAGGGCGGCCACGGGATCGTGCCAATGGTCCAGGTAATGTGTGGTCTACATTGATGCGATATTACCAGCTCTTCCATTCCTGTCTGGCTGATTTCACCACGCTATGACAGAGGGCAATGGTGTAATCAAGATGATGTCATACAGTGCAATGGGACTGGAATTCCAAACCCTCCTCCTCTCCAGAGAGCCCGTTCCGATCACCAGCACCCCTCTAGCCCTTGCCGGAGACTTCACTTGTGTCGGGAGCGTGTCAGATCGGATGCCTTCCCTCAGACCCGGGCTCACAGCAGTTCTGTAGGCGTTCAGCACTTGGTCAGTTGTAAAATGCTAAGAGTCCTTGTCATTATTAAAAGGGTGTGTGTTCTCAAGCACTCCACAGGATGTTCTAAGCTCTCTTCCAGCTCCCTCCCACCTTGCAGCTGGCTGTGTCGGGTTAGAGCTGGAGGAGGCTCGTCCCTTGCCTCCTTCCTCGTCTTGGAAAGCGTGGTCGGGTTTAGAGTTAAAAGCTACACGAATAAACAAGAGACTCGTGTGTTTTAACTTTACAGTCAGGAAGCTGGCACCCAGCAGCTGCTCACTGTCGTGTTTTTATTATTTATTTATTTTTTGTTTTGATAAATCTCAATAAAGTGTTTTCTGTGACTACATTTAATTTAAAAAAAAAAAAAAAAAAAAAAACACAAATTACAAATCATCTGTAAACTCCCGTCAAAGATGGAAGAAATCCCGAAACAGAGGGGCACCGAATAATTTCAGCAGTGCATTTTTATTTATTTGTGTTATTCCTCTGTCGTAACCACCCCCCCTCTCTTTTTCCCCCCACCCCAACCCCTGTGGGTTTATATTTTTATTTTTTGTTCCGCTTCTTGCCAGGTCCGCTACCAATGTACTCTACCCTGGGATCTAGAATCGTCCAGCCCTGGCCGCTGCAATACAAGCACTAATGAACATGAAAAATGTCTTGTCCAGTACCAGATATATGAGATTCCATATGCCCTGATGAGTAATTCAAACATCCTTCCTTCGCTTTACATGGAACTCATCATCTGCATCCCTGTTCCCAGCCTCCTGCAGGACTCTTCAGCACATCCCGTGAGTCATTAAGAGGTGGGAGGGGGGGGAGGTGGGGTCATCTCTCCTCAAGTGCGGTGTCTGCCAACACCTAGGAGTATTGGCAGTGCAGCAAACGCATAAAGGAAGCAGAGTCTTGATAAATCCCGCTACTACAAAGAAAAAGAAACAGCATGTGAAAGGAACAAGCTAACCTGCTCTTAGGTGCAGCGTGGTCCGAGTCCAACCCTGTGAAACGCCACCGTCTTCCAGCAGAGAAACTGAATCTGCTGTCTAAGAGCCAACACACTACTGCATGCTTTTAACATTTAATACAAACGTTTCAAAAGAAGAGGGTGAAACAGCACCAAGACTTGGAACACAAAACCAGAACGTCCTTGAAACTGCGGAGCGCAGCACAGTGAGGTGTGTGAGTGTGTGTGTGACCGACCGCTGACCATTGCAAGAACAATAAGGATTTCTAGGGGCATTATGACTGGGTTAGAAAAACACAGCTGCCCCTAAAAGTCCCTCATTTTTCTTGCTGCCTTTTGTTCATCTTCTCCAGGGCGCTGTGTTGCATTGACAGAAGCAGAGTCAGATGCAACTGCAAGGAGATGAGGTCAAGCAGAACAACATTTCAACCAGAACACGTATACAATAATGGTTTGGGTTTCAAAGCTGTTATTAAGAAGTTCATAAAACAAAGGGGGAAAAGTCCAGTTAGTATTGACACTGTGTCTCTTGTAAACACACATACTGTATTAATAGCAGCTGCGGAAACTTGCTTCTTGGAAGATACACCATTCTAATTTTAAAAGAAAAAAAAAACACTTTACATTTATTAAAACATTTTTGTATATTTTTCTAGTTTTATTTGTATTCATCTTGTATCAGAACTGCTTTGAAGCTCTACAGGGGGAATCCATGGAACACAAAGCTCCTGTAAATATCATTACCGTCCTTGAAAGGAGAAAAGCACCCATTGAAACAACGGGGGAGTTCATTCCTAAGGCTCGTAGGAATTCTTACACTTTTTTTTATTAATGGTTTATCAGCGGTAAAACATTAATTAAACGCTTGAGTGAAATGCTTTGTGATTTTTCTGTGTGTTCCTAACCTACTTTTTCTGTTGCTGCTTTTTCTCGGGGTAATCTGCACCGCTTTATACATCACAAATTATACTAATAAAAAATAAAGATCGCACAGCTCAACACAACAGCAGCTTTAGCATTGCCACACCGCAATCCAGCTCCTCCGGGTTTAAGTGCTATCTCTGAGTGTTCAGATCACAATCAAGAAATAAACTAGACTATTGTATTACACAGCCAGCTACACTAAAATCAACACATGCAGCAAAAAAAAGGGGGGGGATAAAACAAACTACATGTATAAGCACCCACACAAACTGTGCGAGGGCCCCCTGACTGCCGGAGAGAGTGGTTCTGCAATGGCACTTTTGGCAGTGTGTTCACTGCCCTGCTTTCCATCCCACTCAAGCTGCGAGTTTAGTGGGTTTCCCAGCATCCTAGCCTTCCTTCCACACGCACCAACTGTGCTACTTATTCCAATCCCAGCTCCCCCCGTGTTCCCAGATCTAATTTTAATGTTTCTGTTCTAGGAAGATCTATTTTAAACTGAAGTGCGCTTCTCCTGCTGCTGCTCAAGACATTATCAAATGAGATACTGCTTTGAGGATCCTGTTTCAATAAATCTTTTATTTATGTGCGAGATGGTTTTAACACTAAGTACCAAGCACATTTCTTAAAAAATAAAAAAATAAAAAAAAAATAATAATAATAATAATAATAATAATAATAATAATCATCTGAACACATGCCGTGTTTATGTGCTTTGATTATACAAGATTTAGACAGAACTCCTGCGGTTAAAAAAAAAAGAAGAGTAAGTTATCATAACAACGTAGTTAAAGAGAAAATTTAAAAAGCAGATACGTGCCAGTTTTAAAATGCTCCAAAATGCCTGGCCTGAAACGAGGACAGCAACATTTAATGAGTTCAAATAGTTCTTACTGGCAATTCTGAAGCCTCTTCTTCACACCTGAACAAGACAGGCAGAGTTCATTTCAGACCGACCTTTCCAGTGGTTTCTCGAGTTTATGCTATAGTTTAATTGGTGTTAAGATAAATGCACTTGTATACATCTCAGTTCTGATATGTGTGTGTGTGTGTGTTATTTATTAAACTGGGAATACACAACCTATATACGTTCAGACCATTATCCAAGTCCTCACTTAAAAGACAATTAAAGTGATAGAAATAATTAGAAATACTCATACAATCCATAAACTACCTTGCAATTATTGATTATAAACGAACTACTGATGAGCAGTAATAACGCTGCAGAAATACTGTCACTATTAATTGATATATGTGTAAACATACATGTAAAGTGCATGAAGATATTTACACACGCACATATACTGAAGTGGTAAACTTACTTTATAATCGCCCTGTATATGAGTTTGATCCATACATATTTATTGTCTGTGGAAACACAATTCAAAGCACTGCAGTATGTCCATTGTTTTATCACTTCAAATATTTTCGCAAAACAAACATTACACTTGACTTGCAGCTAAATGTTTGGGGGCGCGGCGAGCGTTCAAACAGGGGCGCCGACTAGGCAGAATCAGTAATATTACGCACTGAAAACTCACTATTTTAATAACTAATACCGATGTTTCAGCTTCCACCTTCAGATAGCACGGAAAAGGAGAAAGCCGAAAAGCTGTAGGTGATTATTAAAATAGTTTTCAGTTTATCAGTGACTTCTCTTCTTCATTATGTCTGATGATTGCGGAGTATCCTGATTCTCCTTGGATGTAGAGCTGTTTGCCGTTTGTTTTTTTTATTTCTCTGCACTCTCTATATACATAGATTGGGACAGCATCCTCAGAAAGGACTCCAGAAGTGTCTGTGAGTCCTGGTGGAATACAGTATTTTTATAGTTTTTGGCAAGCAGCTGGACTAAGGCCTCGGAAAGGGCTGTAGAGCCGTTGTATAAATTTGGCTTCTACAAAACTATTTGCTAACAAAAAAAAAAAAAAAAAAAAAACGATGTTTCTAATAATATGTTATGTTGACTAGGGTATTGGCTTCATTTAATTTGGAAACTAGTCATTATTCATTTACAATTGTATTTGAAAAATATGTTCTAGTACAAGACAACATGATCATATATTTAGTACTTTTCAATAGTAAACCCCGATCTCTATAAACCGTAAATACATTTAGGCAGTTTCAAATTCAGATTATGCAGAAAATAAACGTGAAACTCTGCCAAACCCTTCACTGGGGTAAGCGATGTGATGTTGTCTGTTGAGATGGGACGAAATGATTACTTTTAGTAATGCGCTCTGTATTCACCAATAGATAGACAGACAAAATACAACGTGGTATTTGTAAAACTGCAGGGTAACAATCCAGCGCAAGTTTTCATTGACAGCACACTTAATTCCTCAAAACAATCTTCAAAAGTTATTTAAATAAACCCGGAGTCAGATATATGTACGTAGCGGGTTTTAATGGATTCTCCAAATAAAAAGTTAAGAAATTAATTTAAATAATACTGAGCAAGGTGTTAAATGTTATCTGTTTTTAGTACGTTTTCTAATCTCCTGGATTATTGTCCAGAAATCTAGAAATTCAAAGAGGAAAACGTGAAATGTGTTGTGGATTTGTACCGGTCTATTTCGTTTTTCTGCTTTTAGGAATGTGACAATCGAGTTGACGCAGGTGAAAGAAAGTGTGTTTAAATATTAAGTGGAAGACACTGATCGAGCACTGAGGACTCGGGCAGCGTCTCCCGATCGTGGTGTTTTTATTAAATTAGGTTCGTCTCTTTGGCAGGGAACGCTGCAAGACCCGGTGAAGTTCTTGAAAGTTTATATCCTGCTCACAGCTCTGGCTGCTAACTATGCAACTACCTTCCAAAACTAGCAATCTCTCCTGTGATACTCGAGGAAAATGAATTACAAAAAAAAATATCAGAAGAAGGACGAGCCAATGAAATCACAAGACTAAATATAGATAGAAATACACGTGTTGCTTATAAAAATAAAAGTAAATGCATGTTGTATGCCATGTTGAAACGTTCTCATTCAACTCAATAAACTTGACATCCAAGTAAGGTATATATTATCTATAAATAATATTATATATATATATATATATATATATATATATATATATATATAGATATATATATAATAATGTTCACACATACACACACACATACACACAAAGAGAAAGCGATATTTGTTTTAGTTTACTAATGTTATTTGTTATTTACAACTTGTTTTTACTATCAACAGTTAAAACGAATTACTTTTTATTCATTTATATTGAATTTATTGGTGAAATGCAGAATCATTTGCTGGATAATATTTAACGCAACTGTAAGACATCAATTTATTTTACCAAGAGAAAACTTTTACACACAATATATATAAACTACTAAATAATGATAATTTTCATATAAATACGAAATAAAGACAGGATTATGATGCGTACCAGTACTGTACGTTGGACGTCAAGTTTGCAATGATGATAAAATATCATTATGGGGGAAAAAAAAAAACGCAAAATGTGTGTTAAGAGGGAATATTTGTCGAGTGAAAGACCCCAAAAATACGAGGGTTATATTAAGAGTCGCTGATTTAAACTCGCATTCTAGCTAAACACAATCTAACTTCTCATAGGTACTTTATAGAATTTATTAAAACTGTGTAACTCATCTGGGTTGATAGATCTGTGTCGATTCATCACCTCATTCTGTAAAACACTGTCATACAGCTCTTAACACGGAACAATCTGTATTGTATTTAACATAAATGTTACATTAAACAGTTGTATGTTCTCTGTGGTCATATATATCACACATACATACATATATATTACACACACACACACATATATATATATATATAGGATTCAGCTTTAACAGAAAAGCCATTTTATAAAAGTCGACTTTTCCACGTTGTTTGCTTGCGAGGTGCGCAACTCCTATTCATGAAGAGTATGTAGAGGGATAGAAAGGTGACGTGCCTCTAATTGCGCGTCCTGGTTCTAGCAGTTCACCGCCCGCTCCTCTTGAGTTTTCACAGCCGGTGCTCGGGTGGTTCTTGTTCATGTCCTGTCCCGTGGTGCACGGGTGCAGTGGGTCAGGCTCGTCGGTCACATGAGCTGGGAACTGGGACTTTGTAGGCCAGTTGACTGGAGATACACAACTCACCTCGCCCGCAAAGACCCATTCCCTAACTCACAGGCACGCTGAACAATCCAAAAGGAACCCTTCTTGTGTCTAGGCACGGTTATTCCCGTTAGTCATTACCTGGCTTCCGAACAATAATATAATTTTTATTCATTTACTTAAGTAGGCCACAGCATGTAAAATCATATAGCACAGACCCGCAGTGTTACCTGTTCTCTAAACTGGATCGGCTATTCCACGTTAAATACACAGACGCGTAACAGAACATCAGAAGTATATGTAGAATGCTGTTGCCGGCTGCATTCGTTTTCCGAGTAGCCTATTGTTACATTGGCCTACACAGAGCAGTTTCAATAAACTACCTTCTTCCGAAAGCTTAACTCTTTAGGGGCTGAGAATGACTGTAGCACACTGTATAACATTAACACTCAGCATTTAGAGTAGAGACATCAGTAACCCCAAGCTTGCGATTGTTAAAGCCCTGTGTACTGTACGTTACTGCACAAGTCTAGAGCAGCAGTCCTTTTAAAAACAGCTGTTTCGTGAGCCGTGTTGTCTTATTTTATTGCAGTGTGTGGTACTGTACCTTTACACGAGGGTTCCCTTAGCAGCCAGTCCCTCCAGTAGCACAGAAACAACGTCCTCCACGTTAGCATAAAATAGTAAAACAAACTCGAAGTGAGGAGGGCAGGAGAGCTGGTCTGTTTGTTCATCGCCCCTCGTCTGCGGTCGCTCCCTTCTTACATACATCTTGAATCCGCGCTGTTCGCGTTCTATGCGCGGCCATGTAAGGCGATCCTTGGGATACATTGCAACATTTCCAATTCAAATTCCAGTAACATGTGCACGCCTAAGGGAAAAAAGACATTGCAACACTGTAGCAAAAAAAAAAAAACAAGAACTGCAGTTGTGTCCAAGCGCTGATAAACACACACACACACACACACACGCTGTTGCACTGTCCTCGAAAGTTTAGCTGTGCGGCCCCCATGTGCTAAAGCTGAGTCATACACTCCGATAGAAGAGACACCACCTGGTCTCCCAGCCTGTGTGATGCGCTAATCTCACTCAGAGCCTTCCTGTCCAAATCATATCGCATTCGTTCGGAAAACTCGACATTCCCCGTTCACGGTCCCCGGCGAGCGAACCCGGGCCCGTCCCTCCCTAAAAGGAATTCTTCAGGTGGTTCGGTGCAGTGTGAGTGTGTGCGCGTCCGGCTAATTTTTAAAGCAGCATTTGGTTATTGTTGCCACCAAATGGAAAACTGCAGTGCTGCAATTTAAAAAAAAAAAATCCATTGGAAAAACAAAACGTTATCGATATGTTTTTGCGCAATAGGCGTTAACCCACGGAGTCTGCGTTATTTGTTTGTTTAAATTCAAACTTATGTGCACGCCCTGCCTGTATCGTTTTACTTCGTTTGAGAACTGTTTGTGCAGGTGTTACTGTTCGATGTGGGAGGACCGCTTGTCCCATGGAAAGCGCATTAACTGCATATTTAAAAGGGACAGGCATCCAGAGAGAGTTGGAAAAATGTAAAGTAACTGTAGCGAGTATTTATATAAAAGTGCAATAACGTAGCCTGACCACGCCAGCGTGGAAACGCACTCAGTAAGCACTGGGGCAGCTACCCACCCCCACAGGTTCTTCAGTTCGGCACATCAACGGTTGTGTGTAAACAGGGAGAAAAAATGCAGCTGAAACGGTTTAGTTTAAATGATTTATTGCATCAGGTTCTGCGTATCGCTCCTTACAATTAAAACCATCCCAAAACGCCAACCGTCAAATAAACAGACTCGCAACATCGACTTCTTTATGTCGCTGCTGTCCTGACCGGGGGGGGGGATTAGCAGCGACAACAATGTGCAACTACTGGAAATGCTACATGTGAATATTACACAATTGAAACAACAAAGCAATGCACAAAGATAAGTGAACGAAATAACAAACGCGTCCTTTATATAAAAACGTGAATAAAACCTGCATAGAAGTGCTCAAAAGAAAACGTGATTAATACACGTGCAAATAATAATAAATGAAAAACAATTACTACGACTAATGTCTACCCTTACATAACACAAAGCAACAATTTCTGATACTGGACTGTGTGCCGCATGTCTATGCCTACTGTCTTTGAATCTGTCTGCTTTGTGTCATGCGTATTTGTTAACAGAATCCAAAGGGGCCAGCCTTGGAAGGGAGCCTAAGTGTTTCTGTTTTAGCTCTCGTGTCTTCTATGTGGCATTGTGCCTCCTAATGAATCCACAAGCCCGCTTGTAATCAGGTTAGCAAGGTACATGGATTCCCCATTGGCAAGACATCTTATGAATGTCTGGTTCCGAAACTAAAATGCTACATTGCATGATACGTAAAAATACAGGGATAGCAGTTTATTTTAAGTGAAAAAAAACCCCGTGTATAACACAATCCTCTGTCTGTTGCGTTCTGCTCGTTACCTGACCGGCAGCAGGCTCGCTCTGTGTTCCAGAAGCGCCGCAATATCAGTCAAGCCCCAGGTGTGCTTGCAGGACGCGAGGAAACTGTCATTTCCAGGCCGCAGCTAATAGAAACGACCTGGGCTATCCCTGGTGTGATGCAACATGCAACCAAACTGGGACACCATCATTCCCGTCTCCCGCATCTGTCAGGCTCGTACCCGCCTGCTCAAAAGCCCCCCCCGCTTAAAGTTCTTAATGCATTTGTTATGCGTTTTTGGAATGGTTGCATTTCAATTACGTACGTGCTTATTGTTTCATTAGCTTTATTGGTAATCTCACGAGTTAACATAAACGTTAATCAAACGTTACATGCTGCTTGCAACGCATATTTGTTCAAAGGTACCCCAGTAATATCTAGTGTTCTGAACGACGAATGTGTGGTCGTGGGTGTTAATTTTTGGGGTCAGGGTGGTAGGTATTTAACCTTGGTAAACGATGCATCTAAATCAATGGATCTCTATTTTCTTCCCTCAAAGACAGTATTGGAGCGCCCCTAGTGGGGAAATATCAACATAACCATGCTTAGCATCATAAACTGAATCAAGTTTAGAAAACTCTACTTACTGTGCGCTGCGCCATTAGCAAACTATTTCCAAGCAGTGAATACATTTAAATTTGTTGCATTATACAGTGTGAGCATTGTGACGTTTTAATATTCACACAATTGTTTGAGCTTTATCAATTGACTACATTGAATAGCAGCGGATCCTATAATGATTTATATTAGATATGAGCAAATCTCATCTACTGTTTATGTTTTATACTTAATTTTAATACCTTTAAAAATGATGTTTCAGTCAATAGGCACGGACGGGGTTTGAACCCGTGATCTTCGGTTTACGAGACCGACGCCTTACCACTTGGCCACCGCGCCCGATGAGAAAAGCCGCGATATTCTTTAAAGTGGAACTTCTGAGAGAAAAGGCGTGTTTGGTTTTTTTGTGTGTGGTGTTTATTACAACATGATTGTGTACTGTAACGTGCAGTTGATAAACGTAAACGTAGACCCCATAAGCTTATTTACAAAATAAATAATGTGTAAGGAGTGCATATAAGCAACGAGTCTTATTGCAACATTGCGAGAGCAGAAACATTTCCAACAAAGAGAATGCAGCTGATGACATTGTGTGTAGTTGTGTATACGATGTTAAAACGAATACACAGACGCACAGTTCAGTGGGGTGTTGTTTACTTGTGAACGGGTTATGGTGTTAAAAACAATAAGCAGTTCGAGAAGTTTGAAAATAAGCTAAATACATTATGGTTTTGATCAATCTGGAAACTGCAGAATACGATTTCTCTGTGATACAAGATGCACACAAGCCAGTGTATTCCACTAGGAGTCAGTGCAGAGACAGTGTGGGCTAATGCAAGAGCGTCTTGCATTTCATTTGTTTTCTTATTAGTTCTATAATATTATTATTTAGTTTTCCCTTTAAAAAAAGAAAAGGTGCACATCCCAGCACGGGGGTGCATGCTTTGTGAATATTGCCTTGCATGTGTTAGAAACACGTGCAGTAAACGATTAAGGGTAATTAAAGTCACACCCCGTCGCACCTCTGCCAGGTCATGCTTTGGGTTCCGTTCAAATGTTTCATTATCCCGCAGCTTCCTGCTACTTCTGTTATATGTAAATAGTCGGGGCATTGAAAACAGCAGCAAGTCCACCATTTATACTGAAGCCAGTTGCTGGTGGCTGGCAGGAAGGTGAGAGCATGCTATATCTTTATATGCACGCTTTGCAGTTAGTTCTGGATCAGAGAATTGTTTTATTGTGATTATTTAAACTTAAAATAATGAAACGCATTTGGGAAATATGTGACTAATGCAGTTATCAGAAGCGTTGAACAGCTTGTGCCATTTCCCTTTCCATCTCTCACAACTGCACTGCACAGGAGTCATTTTAAAACCGTCTGACTAAACCCGTTTTACAACATTGAACCCTTTTATCTACTGACTGCTGTTTAAAGAAGCCACCAACAGTATTGCACCTAATAATCGAGTCAAAGCTTAGTGTAGGAGACCAGTCAGAACGTTGCACGAACAAGTTGTGGTTATTGCAGTGAGTGCATCGTTTTCTTTCTTTCTTTTTTTGTAATAAGAGGGAATCCCTTTTGGACCAGGATGGAAATTCTATTCATTCTTCTAGTTATTATAATAATCTTTTTGTCCATGGTGTCTTTACTGGGAAGTTAAGTGACCAATCAGAGGACACGGCAGCAAATATACAATCTCATCCTATTCAGAGCCTGACAGCAGACCAAAATGAGATGAGGGCACTAAAGGATCACATTCGATGCTTGAAATCTGAAAACATGGGGCTGGAACGTTATACAGCACAGCTATTAGAAGAGACAGAAATACATAGGAGAGCTTTGCCAAGACTCTCTTCTATTGTAAATGACAGGGTTGTAGGGCTTTGGGTCAGGAAGATGGTTGAATTGCAAGAATTAAAAGAAATTGTAGTTGCTCTGAGTTCAAGATCTGTGGTCTCCAAGATCAGATTGGCCACCAATAAGTCTGGACAGGGATCCAAGACTTCTGAACACCCCGCCAGCAATCACCAGATCATAGATGTGGAGCTGCTGATTCTGAATCATTTCTTCAAAGCTTTTGTGGACGTGTCCCCTGAGGAGCTGGAAGTACCCAAGCACATTGTACAGCTAGTTGTCAACGGCATTTTTAGACACATGCAAAGCGATCCGAAGCCAAGCAAGCCGAGAGTGGTTGGAGAAGTTCCTCTAAAGAGAGGCAGCGTTGAGGAGCAGCTGAAAGTTCTCCAACCTGACGAATTTGATTACATGTTTCCCATTGAGATGCCGCACGGGGTATCACTGGACTTTTCCTTTTGCCACCAGAGACCTGATTTCCCCAAAGGGTTCTGTGGATTTGGAATGATAGCTGTCCAAACCGTGCTCTGTGTTTCACAGGGCAGGTTCCTGAAGTCTTTTGTGGAGGGAAGGTTCCTTCAAGCTGACCTCTATAAAGAGAACAGGCACTTCGATATAACTGCTGTAAAACTCTCAGAGATTGGAGCTGGGGTGTGCCTCACAATATAAAGTACAAGGATGCTTCCTTTAGCGTGGACCTGATCCCTTCTGTTAAAGTGGAAGCAAGGCGAGACATGTATCTGATACCGAAGTCGTGCAAAAAAGAAATATGGGCTGGCCATGAACAGGTCGAGAGGAATTTGCTCTGGCGTCTCTCGTTTTCCTTGTATGAGATGAAGCTCATGAACATCTTGACGAAGAGCTTGCCTTCATCTTGTCTCACCGCCAGCTTGAAGATCGTGAGAGATCTCGACGTGGACAACAACCCGTCGTTTCAGCTCTCTTCCGTGCTGACGTCCTATCACCTCAAAAGCATGCTGCTGCAGATACTGCTGAGTGACCTGCGGAGCGCCCTGTCCCGTCTCAAGGACAAGTGGAGCCGCGCCTGCCTGGCAGACAAGATTAAAGAGCTCCTGCAAGTCGTCCAGAGTTCAGCCAGGAGCAAGGAGCTGCATCATGTCTTCCTTTGCAATGATCTGAAGACCTTGTCGTTGAACGGCTCTGACCTGCACAGCCAGTTAGAAGTTCCTGACTGGGCTGTCGCCCACGTCGACTCGGGACGCGTCAATTTGTTCTCCGAAAACTTCATTGACCCCAATTCACTCGACCAGATCAGCACAAGGATTAAAGACATACAGGAGCAGTGGCTCAATGTCATTTACCGCCACGTTTCCCCGCTGTCCATGAAGTACATTCAGAACTGAATTGTCATCTTCCCCTGATAATGAGTTGGCCTGCTGTATGTGTTGCAGGTTGAATAGATTGTATAGTTAAAGGTTAGAAGGGGCTAGGTCAAGCAGACGAACGTTTCAGCTAGCGGCTTCCAACGTGTTAATGATCATTAAGGTGACGAAGGCAGCTGGTGTTTGCTGCACATGTGTTTAAACTGTGATCAACCTCAGTGTGTATTTCTTACTTCCTGACGTGTTACATAGATAGAGCTGTGTGTAATACTGTACTTTACCCATGTTCAAGGCCTGTTGCTTGTTGGTTTTACTCTTAAATCAACATTTCCTGGAATTTATCTCTGTTTATTAAAAAAAAAAAAAAAAAATCTATTTTTTTGGTAATATTGGGGGTCTGTCGGAAATCAGCTAAAGCCCCTTTCACACTGGCACTCCTATCCAGGTCTGGACCTGGGTTCTGGCTGCCCGGGTCACAGTCACACATAGTGTGAAACCACATCCCAGCGACCCACCTCAGGATGTGGGTTGACACACTTTGACCCGGGTTGAGCGAGACAGAACGCATGATGGCGTATGCAGTAACAAACAGCCACGCCTGTGTGAAGGTTTCACTTCCTCAAGGAACGTTTTTGTTTATTCTGTTCAGCCATATTTTTGTTGCTTGCATTTAGCAGACTGCTTTCTAGAACTGCTTTGTAAAACCAGCCCCAGATTATCAGTGAGTGGTAGAGAGACTAGCTGGCTGGCTGGCTAATCGAATGGCTGCTGTATGCAGTCAGGGTTTACTGTACACCAGTGTTGGTGTTTTGATAAATAATCTGGTATTGCACATTAAGAAACCAGTAACGCATGTCCCAGTTCCCATCTCTTACTGGTCACCAGTTTGCTGTAGTGCTCATGTTTAAATACGTGCAAAGGCGCAGGAACAATTGAAAGCCATTGAAGAAAACTGTAACACCTGTGTATGATGGAAGCCACTGTGTCGCACCCCCAGAAACCCGCTAGCACATTTCTCAGTACTGTATGTGTATTGTAATAGGGGAAAATAGATGTATTTAGAAAGTAAAGCAAATTGTTCATTACAAGTATAATCAGCAGACGGATGGATCATTAATTCTGTAGACAAATGACAGAAAGCAAATGTGTAAGCCCCTATTGTCTAAAAATTCTGTACGTGTTCAAAATGCCCTAGTTTAGAGCACGCCCATTCAACGAAGCTCTGATGCACAATCTAACTTAGGGTTGCATTCGCTGGTCCCTACATATCCGGTGTGACGTCAGGGAGGCATGGCAGACAGCGGGAGTGTTCTGTAAGCGAAAAGGATATCAAATAAATATTCATAACAGCCATATTAATAATACAAAGCACTTCTCCGCAAACTGGTGCTGCCACAAATCTTAATCGGAGCACTATTTCGGTAAGTTCGGTAAGTTTAAATCCAGTTTGATTTGTAATGCAATTGACAGTTATAGTATGCGCTATTAGCTGGGTCGGCCGGTTTGGTGCCTTCACAAAGTATTCCTATGTATTATTAATAATAATAATAATAATAATAATAATAATAATAATAAAGACTGCATCATTTGCTACTAGTTGAATTTCAAAATAAACTACCGCTTGATTTCCGCAAACATAACACTTATTTAAAAATATCGTTATTGGTTTATTATTTCGTATGAGGTCATGCAGCCTGCATAAAATAAGTAGTCCGATTCAAGCACTTAATATTCAGCTTGGTTCCTGTCTGTTTGCCCTTTGGCAGTCCCTGTTGTTCTTTGCATTGGGAGCGGCTGATTCCAGTAACCACAAAAAAAAAAAAAAAAAAAAAAAAAACAGGATTCTTGGAATTAGTAGGATCTAAGCGATTACGGATTAAAACAATACACTTGAAATGCATGCCCGAAATCTGCAGCTTTTAAACGGTGATTCAAAGCTGCCGATGCGAGCGGGGTTGCGCTCCCAGGCCGGTGCATTGTTGTGTGACTGAAGTTGGCAGCTGCGATTCACTAAACAGCTGCAGGCAGGAATCAGCTGTCCGCGTCACGATGAATGATGTACAGATTATTGTGAGATTCCAGGTAACACACATTTCCAAATCCTGAATGCTTCATCACCTTACACCCTGCACAATAACGCTGTGCCGACCTGCATTGTTACCTGTGTATCCATGCGGTAAACCCTCAATGGTTTTGTTTAAATTACACCGGTGTGGGCTTTAGAAAGGTAACACAGGTAATAAACAGGATGCAAGTAGTTTCATTTCATTGTTTTTAAATCGCTTTTGAAATTAAATATTTGAATTGTGAATGGTTACTGTTTCGTGAAACCACCTTTGGGGTTGGTATGAGAAGAAAAAAAAAATGCGTCTTTGTCTTCAAATAAAAACCATTCGTTTATTGATGCGTACAGGAAAAACTCCTTCCAAGCACAAGAGGATGCATTCATCGTTCGGCATAATACATTTATACAGCAAATTCAAACCCAGGTCCCTCTCCCCTGTGTGCCCCAGTCAGCTCTAGACAGCGCCGCGCTAAGCCCTCCTATCTTATTGCGCCGTGTCTCAGATACTAGTGTGGCGTGCCTAACTCTGAAATCTGATAACCTTTCTAGCGGTTTGGTATTTCAGTAACACCGTGCATTCCCAGACTTTGTGTCTGAAGCTTTGCTTCTCTCTATTGTCAGCAGTGGTTGTCTGCAGGACAGAACACAACAGCTTGCTTACCTCCCTTGTTAATCTCCATTCAGAAAGAAACAGGGTGTAAGCTTGTAAACTGGGACTCAAGATGATCCATGTTCTCCAACATTTCTAACCACAAAGACTACAGTGGAAATGCAGAGTGGTTTATTGTATGCAGTGGCTTAGAATTAGAAAGAAGCTTCCTTGAACCGTACAAAGAAACCACCAGTATATTTTAATGATCTAAACCATGGCAGAACTAGATACAGCCGCTGAGGCTCTGTATGAATCCTGCTGCCGTTCTCCCTTATGCAATGAGGTCCTCAGAAAACCATGCTTCTAAATTGAATGGCTGTTAACTTGAACAGACATTACTGACTGACTGATTTTGCTTTCCACAGTCAGTCCTTTAAGCATGTGCACACTCACCGCAAAACGAATGTGTTCCTCTCTGCTGAAACACATTTCACCCCTGAAAGAAACAGACAAGCAATATTAACCAGCTGACTTTCTCTGCATCGCCACTCGTCCCCACAGCCCCTTGGTCCGAACCGTGCAACGGGAAGACAATCGCAGCACGTTCATGTGTAAAGATGATTTCATGATCAGTTTGAATGGCCATTTTTGTTTTTTTCTTACAAATCTTTTTTAATTTTTTCCAGGCTGGCAGGCCGTGCCCGTTGCTCTGCACCGAGATGAAGCCCGTGGTGGATGCCGTGTGGGCAGTGTGGAGTATCGGAGCCTCGATCTACGATTACATTCACACCACAGCCATGGAGGAGCGGATACACCAGCTGGAGACCGTCATCACTGTCCATCAGTTCGTCATCGTGGCTCTCACAGCCGGGCTGATCCTCCTCGTGTCCTACATCGTGCTGAGAAAGCAGTGACCTGCAACGGCAGCATAATGATAATGTGTTCCAGCCAGGAGGAGGGGCTGGGGCGAGAGGACTGTGGGGCGGAACCAGCGTGAGACCCGGACAACTCTAACTCAAAACCATTGCCTTAACGCTGGAGGAACTTCCCAAGCAGCAATGGGCTTACACAACACCCTGAGAACAAACAGAACTCATCCGTATACACTGCACTAGGACAGTTGCTTAGGCAACATCATTGCTGGCATAACTAAACAGTCACCTGCTGCCCCACACTGGCAAGTCAGCCCTCATTTGCAGTGTCTCACAGGATCAACACATGTGGGGTGCACAGAGGTCATGTGATCAGGCCAGGAAGGAAGGCAAGGAAAATCTGAACTGATGTAAAGAGCCTATCAGAAGAAGTGAGCAAGACCTGTTTTGTGTTTGGATCCGTGCAAGGTGCTAGACTATCCGTTAACAGGGTGAATTGTCATTGAATTCTTGACATCTGTATCTTTTGCAGGACTTCCTTAATCATTGTAATGCACCGCTTGGGGGCATTTTCCATAATCATGTCACGCAAATGGGCTTCATTTTTAACTCAAGAATGTTTGCACAATGGAGGAATCTGATACGTGTTTGATTTATTTTAACTTCGATACTACGAATTCATATTCAGTAGAAGGAAGGGGTTCAAGTTTAGGAATGAGGTCGGGACTTGGCAAGACAAAAATGCAGTTAAGATGTTTACAGTTAATTTCACATTTAATCATGCTGTTAAATATATTTGCACATTTGTTTAACATTGCCATTTAAAAGAAATATAACACATGTATATCTCATTTCTATTGATCGTAATCTCTGTATATTTGCAATTTCATCAGCTGTACATGCTTCCTGCTAACTGCGACCCGTCAGACACACACACACGCTCCGCCACGTGGACTTCGGTTGATTAAGCACCGCTTTCATTCAGTTACACAATTCCTGTATTGTGTTAAAGGTCCTGCCATTGTATCTTAACAATCTTGCAATCTCAAACGCTATTTTATAGAAGCCATCATATTAAGGTTTTACTCTAGGGTTTTTTGTTTGTTTAAATTGTACAGTGGAGTGCGCAGTTGCTGTCTTTGTTAGTTTTTCAAACAAAAACAACTTTGTACAGCACGAAAGCCAGTATATTTTATATCAGCAAATAGTTTTTTTTTCTAACTTAGCTGTTGTGAATTTATGTAGCGTATACTGTACTGCTGCTATTACCCTTACACATAGCAGCCCTGATAAATTCCTGTGCTGTATCGGTGGGAACACTGAAACGTCAGAGATGGTGAGTAAAGGGTTATGTTTTCCAATGAGAGAGGTACCTTTAGACAGTTTCTATAAGCGATGTATTTGTGGTATCAAGCCTAGAGCAGCTTCCACAGTAAAACTAATGTTTCTGTAAGCCTTTAAATGGACAGTAACACCTGCAAATATGTTGGAATGTCAAAGCTGTACTTCAGTAACACATTTAGCTGGATTCTGCAGAAGTGCTAAGCTGCCTGGCACACCTAAGGCATTGGTTGTGCACATGACTCTGTCCGTCTGCCTGTCTGTGCTCAGCGTGACCAGTCCAAACTGCAGCGATTCGGTCTCCTGCAGGAATTTGGCAGCAGGTCACTTAGTGGACCTCGATTTCCATAATGTTTGCATCTTGTCCCCGAGCCTCTTCTACGATTTTTTATTTCTGCAGGTTAATTTGCACTAGAGAGATACTGATCATCTCTGAGTATTTATTTTTAGTCTTGTTGCAGTATTTAATTTAGGCAGCAGGGAGATGTATACAAACATGCCTTCTAAACATCAGCATGCCTACTCTTTCTATAGTCACGCACCCAGGCAATTGTAATTGAAAAAATATGCTTTTCGTCTGATCCACAAAAGCGATTTACCTTGATATGAATGAGTCTCTCTCCCAGGCCCCTTGCGAAAGCAAATTAAGCACTATTGACTGTTGCTGTAACCCTGTAACAAACAGGTCCCCGACAAATGCAGTTTTATTTTCGAAGATTAAAAACAACCACAATACTTAGTAAACAGCAAGTATGTTTATTATAACTATAAAAAAATATATATACATAATGCTCAGTATCACTAACCCACAACAGCGAGGAAACCCCAACTCTGTCAGAGGCTTACTGTAACCACAGGTAATGCTTCATAGTGGTGTCATTTTTTTTTGTTAATAACTTTTACTCAAGTGTTACTAGACATTTAACTGGAGCACTGCTTCATCAAATACTGTAAACCGTGACGTTAAAAAAATAAACATGTCTAATACAAGTCATTTTGAGTGTTTTCTTGCATTGTAATTCTCTACTTCCAGTAACATTACTAACTGTGATTGACGTGGTGCTGGTGAAGCTTGTTCTGAAAATGCACTTTGATCCCGTGTTGCTGGTCTTGTTCCTCGGTGTGGGCTGATCGTATGTGTCTGTACCACTGAAGAAAACTCGACAAAAAGGTACTTTGTTTTGTAAAATTTTTGAACTTGCAACTTGTTTTTACTGTACCTGTCTGTCATTGGACTAAATGTCCAATGGTATTAAAATGGGATTGTCAAACAGAACAAGTTACCTTTTTATTTGTGAATCTCAAAAACAATACAGCAACGAAAACTTGTTTTTAAAAGATCCTTTCCTTTTTAAATACAAATTCTAATTTGAAATATGGAAAGGGTTAGCCGTGACACAACCATCTTCTTCCAGGAGTGTCCGAAGCTCAGAAAGGGGTTTGCTTCTCCTACAAGTGTCCGGTTTGTGACAGCGTGTAATTGGCTATGAAGCGCTCCACCCGCTCCCCCTGCAGCACCCGCGTGGCTCACCAGTGTATCTTGCCGCAGTTTTCGGGTTTCCCTTGCGGGTGATTCAGTTCCTCCTAAATGTAATCCAGCCACAAACCTGTTGAAAAATACAAACCAGGATAGTTTTTTATAAAATCACACTTCCATTTGCTGTATTTATCTGAAACACACGTTTACCAGAACACGTGGTTCTTTCAACACTGCACGTTTGAGACATCATTCTGTCAGCTACACTCGCGTTGGGGGGCCAGTTCCTTTGAAGGGCTCGGAATTGATTAAAAGGGAATGGGAACTGACCCCAGCACTGCACGTTACTGGATTACAGACTAATCAGAAATGAAGAACGAGAAAGATGACTCACTGTCCTCATCAGACCCGAACTCCAACAGAGCTCGCTCGTAGTATTCCTGCAGGTTCAGCATCTTGCAGGACTCCTGTACAACACAGGTACAGAGTTAAACATCAACACAAATTCTGCTTCTCAACCCAGATGCTGCATCACAAAGCAGGCAGCCAGTGTTAAATTTTTTGTATTGTTTTGCTGTCTGACTGAGACCAAAACCATATAAAAACATGACCGAGAAGGCATTTAACAAAGTGTGAAGTAGATGTACAATTTACTGTCAAATGATCAATAACAGGTGAGTAATGTATGCAAACCTTGAGAAACAAGTGTGAAAGGAGTAACATGATAAAATGGCAGCGTGCAAAGGGTATTGTGTGGTATTCAGATTATATAAGCGTACGAATTTCGCTCGCTGGTAAATGTTTATTTTATCTGTGTTTTTTTTTTTTTATTGTTATGTCTTTTACAAGCTCAAACTGAGAATTCAGACTGTCCCGTACCCGTGGGCACTGCGGTCACGGCCTCCTCGTACACTGCGCAGCACCTCTCCTCCTGGCGCCCCACTTCCAACGCCTTCGTCTGCTTGGACTCGGAGTCCGGGGTCGGCAGGGACTCTGCCTCCCGTTCCCGCTTCGCCATGAAGTCCCACATCAGTGGGTCATCAGCATGCAAACTCTGCAGACTGAACGCAGCTCGCATTAGAACAACGCAGCATGGACCTCGACCGCGTATGTGTGTCCACAGTGCCTGCTGGGGCTGGTAGCTCTACATAATTATTATTATTTTTTTTTTTTTTTTTCTAAAAGAGATTTTCCTGTTCGTTAAAAGATAATACATTTAAAAAAGGACATGGAAAGTATCTTACTCCTGCAGGATCTCCTCTTGCATTTCTTTCGTGAAGTCAAAGAGTACAGCGATTGACAGGAATGACAGCAGGAAATCTGTACCTGAATAAAACAAATTTACACGCTTATTTTAAACTGCAAAAAATAAAAAAAATTAAATAAAAACATCTTAGATTGTATACTGTATAACTCTGGCATTCCCCCTTTATAACTGATATATACTCAAATAAAATCCAGCACACACGGATACTGTTTTGTTGCTTTTCCAAAATTGGATGGCACAGTGACAGCAGAGCAAGAGCGACTGTTTCAAATAATACCGTGACTGATGCACACCTTTAATTTTCTGAATGACATCTTTATAAATAACTCGGGCCAGTTCAGCTTTCACGATCTCCCCCGAAAACTAGTACTCTCCTTGAATGATAAATTGCAGCATTCATTAAGGCATAACTAACAACTTCCAAAGCTCTCTTTTAAAAAGAGTTAGTTTACGTGCGCCTGAGCAGAGGGCAGACCCCCCTTCCTGCAAGTGCTGATACTTTCTTAATCATAGCCCTGAAAGGAAACAGCACAACATTGTTCTGCTACAGACGCGGAAAAGCATTTCTTACTAATATACATGTTTTTCATTTTGACAATATAAACTAAGGCTCCTGTCACAACTAACTGTATTCGGCACTTCACTTCTTTCCTCGTGAACAAACTCTTTCTAGCTGCTCCACTTCTTGAATTCTGTCTTCAATCCGCTGCTCAACGATCTCAGCCATGTTTGGTTCATCATTTATTTATTTTACCAATTTCAATGTCCTCTTAAAAAAAAAAAAAAGACGATACGAGGCGCACCAACATTTACACACGTGTGGAAACGCAGCCTGACCCCTTTCCGGTCCTGCGTGTTTTAGAAACTGCACAGAAACAGCGGCCGGAGCGAAAAAAAAAAAAAAAAACAGTCCGTATAGATCACTGTTACAAAGAGGAGTGCGGCTTTAACGCGAACGAAAAATAAAAATCAGTTTGAATTGTTCGGGCTTTTGGAATAGCAATCGAATACCCCTGATGTTCTGCTCAAACGAACTGCTTTTTATAAACCACTCAAGAACATCTCCGCGATTTTATCGTCATCTGTGTGTGTGTGGTTCATACTTTCCTTTTGAAAATCCTACCAAACTCCAGGCGTTTCTGGTTGTGTGAAATACACTACCATCTTAATGTGTGGCTGTCCCGGCAGGGTGGTAAAATGGAAACGCTGAATGCGTGTATTTGTGCTGCAGTAATTCCCTTGATTGAATTGCTGTTCTTTATCAGGCCGGGGAAAGGATTTCTGGATGTGGGGGAGTATGCTGAAATACGTGAGAGTCTGATTAGAACCGTTTTCAGTGGCTCAATGGCTAACCGTGTGTCGTTTTAAAGTGGTTCCATCTAACACACACACACACACTCTCCATAAATGCCCCTGTCGTGCGCTTCTCCGTGCGCTACACGGGTACCATGTGTGCTTTTGCGCACGTTAGAATGCGGGTTTCCAGTTTGAAATGGTGGTGGCTTACTGCGCTGGCTTGGTTAAAGACATCTCTTGTTGTGGTGATGTTGTTAGGCACAACCACTTAATGAATTGTTGTAAATTGTTGGACAAGTAATGTCGCAGTGAAAATGTACACAGCTGAATCAATCTGATTCTCTTTTGCTAATCAAATGTGTGTAAAAAAAAAAAAAAGAGGCACTCTTTAACTGCCCCTGGTGTATCCTCTTGCAAAAGACTTCCATACTTCCTTCTGCATTTGTGTGGTTTTCTTTGCACAAACGCGTGCAGGCTGTTTGCCACAGGGCATCGGGGCTTGGTTTAATTTCCTCCAGGGAAGGCGAGCTCTTTAGACACCTGCGATGAGGTTGTAACAGTTTATGTGACCCGCTGTGTACAGAACAGGCTTCACAAGCGTCAAGGCTACTAGATCTGTGTTTACAAAATATTCTTAAATGATGCATGTTTCTAACATGCCTGAATTATTATTATTATTATTATTATTATTATTATTATTATTATTATTATTATTATTATTATTATTATAGCGTTAGCAAGGTTTAATAGAATATTAACATTACAATGAACTAATTAACCTAGCTAATTGAAAGATGCATACTGGCGGTTGCCATGGAGCTGCAGAAAACTTCATCCTGTTGCACCGTGCTGTAAAAAAAACAAACAAAAAAAAAAAAAAACGAAAGCAGAGCCAATTAAACGAGAACCTTATCCGACATCTCGGTACAAGCAGCTCAGCTCCATGCCGGCCCCGCACCGGGGAAGGGTTCAGTTTTCATAAGGTAATGGTCAAATGGGGATTAAACTGCCATGGCAACCTGTGCTGAAAAGATTCTGTTCCTGCTACCTCAAGGGCAGGCAGGGGTCAGGCGTCTTCCCACATGTAGGATAATACTCTCCTGCCATCGAGTTACCCACAAGACCGACAGCAGCTCTCAGCAGGGCGCTCAAGGGCCCCACGTTGAGTTTCCGTGTTAGGGACCCTCACTGGTTTAATGTGATGCCCCTTTGTGAAAGTGTTTGGATTGTAGCATAGCACACAGCGCCACCGGTGGCCAAACGACGTAACGGCGGTCCCTGGAATATTTGTGCATTCCTTTTCAACACTGCGTTAACCAAATTGCATTAAATGAATTACAATTGCAATATAAACCCGGTCATTTAATATATCACTTGAAGTTAATTTGCATTTTTCCATCCCACCCACCTTTTGGTGTCAAACGAAAAAAATATTATTTTGCCATCCATTTGGGATACAGTTTAACAAATACAAACAAACGTAAATGCTCTTGAATGAACACCTTGTTTTAACATGGGAAAGCGACAGGGGAGTACACATGTGTAACACATATCAAGAGAGATGGAATAATAATAATACTTGGAAACGAGCATTGAGTACTGCAGGTTCGTGTAGATTATATGACAATACACACGTGTACTGTTAAATGAATATCCATGCACCTATAGGCAAATCGCTATTGTAATTTTGCATTTTCCCGTTTTGCTGTCCATTTAATACGCTTTCCTATGCATAAATGCAGTACAAGCACATAGCTGTATAGGTTACAGATGCATTTCCTAGTCCTAAGTCCTGAGTACTGGTGCACTGATAGCGCTACTGCAGGCTGTAAGAATGCTGGAATCCCACCGAATCAAGCAGGTTCCGTAGTCTCCCTCCCAATAACTAACAGATCACAGTAAAGTGAAATAAAGTGAAGCCTCTGCTGGTTTATATAAACGACACTGAGGCACCCATGATGCACCGTGGAGGCACCATGCTTTCCCGCAAAATCATTTCAAAGAGCAAAAAGGAGCGGGAGCGGCAAACTCGCTCGCCTCTACCTAACCCGTCTCCCGGCCTGGGTGTGACCGAGCCGCCGGGCCAGCCACTCACGACGCTCCGTGTCCAGCCCGGTCCCCGGTCCCCCCAATCCCGCAGTGCTTCGAGAAGCGTGGGGCGGGGGCTGGCAGAGCAGCGCTGTAGGATGCGCTCCGTGCGCCGAGCTGAGTTTTGTGTGGCTTCTGGTTTTCAGGGGGAGCCGCGATCGTTTTATTAGCGCCCCCCCCTCCCACCCCCGGCAAGATATGACTTTGTTTTCAAAAGCAGGTAATAGGTATCGAAACCGTAATCCGGCTAACATGCACATCTAAGACGCAGGGATCAGAAATTTGAATTCCTCTATTTAAATTAAACCCGCCCGTGTATAATTCAATCGCTCCTCCTCAATCGATAACCCAGGATAGAGTCAGGACTTAGTTGCTGTTGGACCAGAAGAGATCAATAAAGTAGGCTTTTTTTTTTTTTTTTTTTTTTTTTTGGTTGTTGTTTAGAAGAACCGGGAATACATTCACATTTTCTATTTAAAGAAAGTCCGTAACACATTTATTATATTAAAAAAAAAAAAAAAAAAAAGGTTTCGGTATCTATTTTTAAAATTGTGTTTCTAAACGGCCGTTTTGTGTCTATTCGCTTGGTCCGATGGCTCCTCAGAAACACGGGGCTGGGGTCGGATCGGGTCCCGGTTCCGGTGGCACCGGGGGCCTCGGCGGTAAAGCCACCGGCGGCGTGTGCTCGGGTTCAGCCGGGGCGATGGTGCCCGCAGCCAAGAAGCCGAAGATGGAGCAGCTTCAGGCCGACCACGAGCTTTTCCTGCAGGCCTTCGAGAGTGAGTAAAACGCAGGGTTTTATTCTTAAAACGCTGCTCGGAACTTGATTTTTTTTTAGGGTTAAAATAAACGCAAAGCAGGGCTTTGGTTGGTTTGCAAGTGAATAAATACTGATGTCCTCAACCTTGTTTGTTTGCAGTGCAGTTGGGTTTTTAAAACAGTAAATAAAACATTTTTTTTTTTAAAGTGTGCTTCTGAAATAGAACTGCTTTTCTTAAAAAAAATAAATAAACCCAGTCTTGTGTTCCCTTCCATGATATTTTGTGGTTGATAAAAGGTAGCAGATTTTATAGTACTAGCAGGCACATGTGTACAGTGAAATTGTAGTTTCATGCTTGTTATACCTACTCACTCCCTGTTATGTTAAATATTACAGGAAAATAAGTTCACTAGCCAGTTGAGTACAGGTAAAATACATTTAATTCAACATAACGAAATCAAAAACTGCGAAAAAGTTCTTAAATTCATTAACCCCGCGGGGCCCGTCATTTTGTGACAAAGAAGGCTCTACGCTACTCATGAATTTTGCTCTTGGTAAAGAAAAAAAAAAAAAACCGTCACTAAGCTGTAATTAAATATTTGATATACAGTCGAAGTTGAGTTACGAGCTGAAATTCGTGTACATTTAAAAAAAATATATATGTAAAATTAAGTTTTATCTAACTGCCTTATTTTTGCCCGTTTTAAAGTCTGTAACACCACGCAACATGTCCCCGACTTATGTATTTATAATGCTGTAAAAGTAAATTTGACAATCCTGTTTTAAGAAAAATAAATGAAACGTGTATATCGTTAAGAAATGTGTTTCTGGGCAGTTAGGTAGCATATATAATTCAAGCAGGTGTTGGTAAAACAGTTTCATGACGTGCCACCACTTAGCAAATACTGTACTTGGGGTATACAAGTATAGAGTGATTAATTTATTGTTTCCATGTAAAAATTGACGCGTTATTAACAAACACAGGCTGTAAAAAGTCTGTGTTGCGCCTTTCTTTAGTCTAAATGTTGGAGCCTACATTTGCATTAAAACCATGCAAACCGCCTGCAATAAATGTGTATACATTGCCTGCAGCTTTAAACCTTATATTGAACTTTCTTCTGAAATATATATCAGAAGTAGCAAAAAAAAACTAAGGATAGTCTTTGGTTCCGCTTTACTGTGTCTTTCGTCCAACGCATAACAAATCGAGGTGTGTTATTTTATTTGTCAGTGCTGTCTTTTTTTGTTTTCTTATTTAATGCTGTGTAAATCTTTATCGGGGCATTCTGGTTAAATTTGGTGAAACCGTTAATTACAAATATGTGTTGTGTTAACTGAATAAGTTGTTTCATTAAATGCAATTTAACGTGATGGTTATAAATGCACACCATGTGTTATGATTAAATCTACCTGACGTGTCGGAAATAGGGTTTATAATACTGAACAAAGGGGTGTGGAAAGCTTGGTCAAAAGAAGTGGACAATACAAACAAATCTGGGCAGTGTGCTTGATGTTGGTACCAATCGCTTAATATAGATCTGCTGGCCCAGAGGGTATGGTTATTTGTTTAAGTACAGTGTTAAAACAGCTCTAAACAGAACTTTGCCTACCTATTCTCAGTGTGTTTTACACCCTTTTTCTGAATCTCTATTGGTAGATGGTCCTGCGGAAGCGTTTTACGCAAGTAATGTTGCATGTTTACAGTCATGCTTGAAATGGGTCTGGAAAACCTGCTGAGATTTTCGACTTTCAAAGATGGAATATTTAGCTGGTTTCCTTGTAATGTTTAGCTAGTAACTTTTTAGCTTTGGTTGTTTTATACCAAATACATTCTGCTTAGGGGTTTGTAGTAGCAATGTGTTTTAAACGGTTCTTAATTTTATAAGTTGAAAATGCAACTTTGTATTATGTTACAGAACCTACTCAGATATACAGATTTCTTCGAACCAGGAACCTTATAGCGGTAAGTAACTTGGTTGATTTTTGACCTCCATTGAGCTACATGTTAAAATAAATAAATAAGACATAGTTGAGACAATTTTCTTAATGAACTTGAGCAATGTAGGATTTGGCAGGTTGCAACTGTGCTGACAATCTCTAAAAAATGACCGGCTGTCAGTTAAAAATGATAATGTATTCTTTGAGTTTTATGTTAAAACAAACCTTTAATTTCTTCAGTTATTCCTTTGCTACGTGTACTATATCAGGCTGTAATGTGTGCTGCTTTGCTACATCATTGAGATATCTGTGAATAATTTAAATATACTCCTCAGTAAAAGCATGTCATGTTTAAAACTCCACGAGCTCGTTCGTTGTTCTTAATTGACTTCTCTTGTTTCAGCCTATATTTTTGCACAGAACCCTCACGTATATGTCTCACAGAAATTCCAGAAGAAATGTCAAAAGGTAAGTACAGTGGCTTTGTTTCAGTACTTTGTTGCCTGTGCTACTGTATGAAATGTGAAGTACATGTTTTGTATAATGCTTTGCATGTGTGGAATTTATTGTCCTGTTTTTTAAAGGAATATCTAAAATGTACAGTTATGTTCTGTTACTGTAGCATTTTTATAAGTGAAAAATGATCTTGTCTGATTTGCAGTGTATTAATGTGCAAGTTAACCTTTAAATTGATGCTGTATTTTATCTGTTTACATATTGTTGGTTAAGTTGATTGCTCGTGAAAGGTATTTAATGGACAGTGTAATGAAGCATGTAATCAGTGTTTTTACCAAGGGGTAGTTTGTTGCTTGTGTATGGCAGTTCCTGATTTTTGAAGACTGTTTACTAGGAAAGTGGAGAATGGAAATTAAGCAGTCCACTTCATTTAATAATCTAGCAGTGGACAAACCAGTGTCCCCAATGTCCTGCATCAGTTATGTAAGAGACGTAGAACAAGCCAAATAATTTATCACATGCTGCTTTAGAAGAGAAATATTTTGCCACCCCAGGCACAGGTCCTGAGCAGTTAATAACAGGGAAAGTGTGTGTCTTTTGACCAGATTGTGTGTCGAGACACATGGTACAGTTCTAGTTTTCTACCTAAGCTTTAAATTAAGAACTCTCTTCAATTCAGTACTCCAAACATTGTGCATGTACCAGTTTAAAAATAATGGACAGCTTCAGTGCTGTGCATGTGAGATGAGGGGGCAGCAGCAACACTTCACCCAGGTAGGATAAAAGAAAAGCCCCAAGTTTGAAGCTTAGGGATTGTATTAACCGGATGTCATGAGTTCCTGAGTAATTTCACTCCGGACAGGGCTGTAGCGGTAGGATTCATACGCCTACATTTAAATATGCATCGGAGTTCATTGATGCCTCCACAGTTTCTTTTTCGAATTGCTTCAGCAACTGTTTTCTTTAGCCACTGCTATCATTTATTGGTATTCTGTTAAGATTAAGAAGTGGCTCTAAGCAATGTGTTGGACATCCATTTTGTTTGCTTTGGTATTATGTAAGTTATTTGTGGTTATCACGAAGAGCACTGGACTCTTCTAATAGTTATTAGTCATTTGTGGAGATTAATTATAAGGTGGTTTCTTTATTCAAAATCAAATTAATGCATGATAAATTAGTAATACATTGGAAATGTCTTGGCGTGAGTATGCCTGTTTGTTTTTTCCTTTCGTCTGGTAGCTTGGAAACAGCTGCATTGTCCTTATTGCCTTTTAAGTTGACAATTTAAAATGTTTTGTATATGGACATTCGGATAACAATGTTGAAATTGCTGAAACAAATTTTACATTTGAAAAGGGAAACCTTTTCCCCTAAAATAGTAGTTTGTTGGTTTGCGAGGAAGCATGCCTTTTGTTCTGTACTTTCTTATGCTTAATATTGACTTTTTGACTGATTTTAGTGTCTGGGTAATGTTCACTCTAACCTGGCATGAAACCAGGGTTTGAACCCTGTGGAGATCAAGCTTTTTCTTATTTCTTCATGTCCAAAGATGCATTCTACAGTATTTAAGTATATTTCTTCACATTCTTATCTGTAGCCAAAAAGAAGACTAGTGCAAATAGATCTACTTACTAAAGTTGTGTGGTTAATGTTGTTTTAACTAGAGACAGTGGGAAATAATTGACTTTTCAGAAAGATTAACCGCTTTTAAAATACATCAAGATGTAACCCTAGACACATTTTTTGGTTACCCTTAATCATAAGACTAATTACTCCTGACTAATTTGGGGGGCTGTGCTAAATTTACCAAGTAGAAACACACCGAACATACTTTTATAGATGATCTTTAAGCCTTCTTGAAACTGCTACATCTTAGTCTGTAGAAAGTAAAAGCAGGCTGTGACGTGATGTGCTGTTTGTCCTTCAGTGGTAAAGGACTTCAAAGTAAGTCTGATGTTCTTGTAATGGTCTTTTTGGTCAAAGCTTGTTGGTGGTCAGTCTGCTGTATGGATTTCAGCCACAGGTTTTGCACCAGTGTCTTCCTCCATGATTGATAATTGTTCGTCTCTTTATGGATATACTGTTACCAGTGCAAATTTTGTGGTGTGTGTGTGTGTGATGGAAGTAAGTTATGTGGAAATATAATGTTGCTTTTAGATGCTTTGGAGTAAATAAAAAAGTATATAAAGAAAATGGTGAACTGGTCTAATGATGTGGTTTAATTCAGCGATATTGTTTGTCCAGTGTGCAAGAACTAGCTGTTCAATTTTATGGTTGTAATTTTAAAGTTCAGGTATACTGGTAAGGTTGTAAATTCTCTACTTGTGTCACTACTTATAGTTTAAATGAAATACAAATGTTTTTCCTCTATTGCCCAGGTGAATATTTTGTGTCGTCATCTTATAAATCAAGTATAAATGTATTAGAAACATTTGCTAGATCTATGAATTTCCATGCATTGGTTAAAGTGAAGAAACCATTTAGGTGCACATCTGTACTTGGTGAATTTAGTAAAATAACATTAACAGGTGTTAATTGCTTTGTCTGTCATTCTTTCAGCCCTGCTTTGTGAATATTTAAACTAACACCTTGAAAATCTATTTGAAAAATAGTACAGCCTTTCAGAATTAAACTGAAATGATTTTGTGTTGGACATTGTATGTGTAGGTTTGGGTTTTCTCAATTAAATTGATTAATCCTTGTAGACTGATAAATCTGAAATCCTAATCATTTAGGCTGCGAACCTATTTTTCTGGCTCGAATGGCAGTAACTGTATTCTCTTGTCATGGGACAAACAGAAAAGCGTGTCCTATTAGAGCACAAGGGTTTAGATTGCTGTGGAATAAGAAGCTCATGAGGGCAAGCATATTTTATGTTAGGCAGGAACAGGAAGAAAAACAAAACTCAAAATGGGTCCCTTTTTGTTTATTGTTATAAACTGGAAACTAGAGCTTTCCAATATGGACTTAAAATAAAACTACCTTTTTTTAAAAAAAAAATAAATAAATAAATAAAATGTAAAACCAATGCAGAACTATATTGGGTGTTTGTACACTTCAGATGTTAATTTTGCACAATAGCTGATCCTAAAATCACTCATCGTGGTTACAGACAACCTGCTTGTTGCAATATTTAACAACCCCAAATGAAGCTTAGGTGTTATTTGTTCAACTGTTGGCTAACAACGCATTGCTTTTAGAGAGTAAAATGGTTTGTTTATAAGTATGTATTTCGTAACTAATATACTCACGAAGGTTAAACGTTAAGGTGAAGTACGTTTGTTTTACGAACACCAGTGTGAAGAAACGTGGCTTCATTAAACTTCTAGGTTCTGGATGAATCCACATCTCCTGCTGTGTATCTGGGTGAGGGGGAAGGGAAGGGACTTTTAAGTAGTTCTATAAAACTGAACCTCTTGTTCTGGTCTTTTTTTTTTTTTTAAATGCACATCAGTGTTTGTTGGAAGTCTTCTGTCTTTACAGCTCATCAGTACAGGATTGGCTTTTGGTAGAACATCCTGCATTCTTGTAGACTACTGGGAGTAACAAATATCCAACCTTTTACAGCTTATTGGGCAAAAATTACAATTTAAAGGAATGCTGCCTTTCGCGTTTTTTGGATTAACTGTTTTCATGTGTGCTTTTGGACAATACGGTGGCTGTACTTACAAAAGCTGTAACACTGTTTGAGGGTTATTCCGTCTGGTTGTCTGAGCATTTTCCCAAGTTTGGCTTTCCATTCCTGAAGATTTGGAATTTAGGAATATTTGTGGATTTGTAAACCCACTCAAGGATGAAATCCAGTCATTGTTTATTTAGTTGCAATCTTTTTAAAACAAAAATAAGTGTGTACTTTATCCGAAATGCAACTGGAAACTATATATATATCTTGGTTAGTTTAACACCGATAATAACTCATGCACTGCCAAGCGGTTTCAAGTGGTACTGCAGTCGAAGGACCAAGGCTGCTTTTAAGTAGCGTCATGTTTTGGCTGGCTGTTTTGTTAACAAGGTATGTTCATGTCCTGGTTTGGTTGTGTTTGAAGTGGATATCCTTAGACTTTTTTTTTCCCAGAAAACAAAGTTGCCAAGGTTACATTATGGCTAATTATCTTGATTATCTATCTCGCTGTGTGTGTGTTTTCCGTTCAGTGTCGGATTCCACCGTGTGTGTTTGAAATATACCCTTTAATACAGGATCACCACTGAAGGCAGATGGAGCATCTTGTTTTCAAGAGGCTTTAGGTTCCTCCCAAGCTTTTATTTTTATTTTCTATTGTGTATTCTGAGATGTGTATTTATTAATAGATGAAAATTTAAATATTAATTAAATAATATATAGTCATAATTCAGCAGTCCCTTCAAAGTGAAATGTCTGCTTTATGTAGTTCTAAATATTGGTAAGTGTTTAGCCTCGGAGCATGTGAGTAGAGCGGTATAAAATCCCACTCGGTTCTCAATCATATTTGATTTAATTCTTTAATTCTGTAGTCCGCTCCGCTGCTTTTAATTCCGCTCAGTCTCAAAGACTACTGTCAGTTTACCTGGCATGGGTGACCTTCCAGAAATGATCTCTCTCTGAATTGATTGTGTAGTCTCTCGCTCTTTCCTCTGTCTCCTGTTTTCTGTTACTTTAACTATTTTTTTTTTTTTTTAACCTAGATTATTACAAGTTTGAATTGTGTGTCGCTGAGGGTGGTGTCAATGTCGTTACATTTCAGTAATCAAGGGAGGGACCCGCTTGCTCTCTAACATACACAGGGAGCGACTCCCTTTACTGATTACTGAAATGTGTTATCTGAAATGTAAAAGCAATACAGTAATTAGACAAGGTTAAGGAAAAGTTAACCGTCTTTATGAATCGCTGCTTTTTATATGAACCCAAACCACAAACGCAAAATGAAACTTAATTCAATCTGGGATGTTTTTATTTTTTATTGTCATTTTCGGTACTGAAACAGGCTGTACAACTACAAATCTGAATGTCTACTGTATACAGTATGTATTTTGTGCATGTAAATGAATACTATTTGTGATTTAATTCGGGGTTTGTTTTTTTTCACAGCTGGTCTGGCTGGTTTTCAGATTTTCTACCCGTGCAGACCCCAAAAATAACCTCTACTCAAGTAACTCTTAAAACAGTTTTTCTAAAGTCTCGGCACTCGCACTACATGCAGTGTAAAGGGGAAAGACATGGTGGGAGGGACAGCCTGTCCATCACTCACTCACTGATTTGAAACAGTTCTTGTGAAGATTTGCTGCACAGGGCTTCACATTAACATTTTAAGTGATGTATCCTGACCATCAATGTTAATGTGCAGATTTACTTTATTAGGCACAACACATGCACTGCTCTGGAAATTGGGGTGGGGCCAGAGATGTTCTTGCTCCCGCTCTGCTCAACCACCTTATTCGCTCAGCTGCAACTCTGAGCAAAGTGGTCCTGCTCCACTCCCCACTCCGCTCACATGCTCCGTACGGCCTTAAGTCGTTAAACTTTTGAATGATTAATGCACTCAAACCTTCAAACCCTCCAGACTGTTGCTGTTGATAACCCAATCGTACCATCTTGCAGAAATGACTTTCTGTTTTCTTCTTTAGGAAGTCCTTCAAAGTGGATGATATGCTATTCAAAGTAGAGAAGATGAGGGGAGAGCAGGAATCTCACAGGTAAGCATAGCCTGTATTCTGCAGCAGTTAACATAGTACAGCTGTAATTTTATTACTACATAGAAGTGTTTTTATTTATTTGTAGTGCATAATGGAAAATTCATGCATAACTGCAGTGTTTTACTTTAATATCTGTCTGCATCCTTTTAAATGTAACTTAATTTCTTTTTACAGTTTGGCTTCACATCTTCAACTTACGTTCACTGGTTTCTTCCATAAAAATGGTATGTGTGCTGTTTTATTTACCTGTACACAGCTGGCTCTTGAGATTTATTTACTTGAAAGTTAAAATAAAACCCACAACAAAGGACATTTGTGGTACATATTCTTCTTCAGCTGACATTCTAGTGGTAGACAGCATTTAAAAAAAAATTAAATTGCTTACTGTTATCAACCTGCTTTCCTTTTTAAAGATACATTTGTATTTTATTTATGTTTAGAAAAGCCGTCACAAAACTCTGAGAACGAACAAAACTCTGTATCCTTAGAGGTGCTACTTATCAAAGTCTGCCACAAAAAACGGAAGGTAAGAGATCTCTACGTTGTTGCATTCTTTTTTTTTATTGTAATAACATGTCAATACATTTGTCAGCTAGTACAGTGGTATGACCCCTGGTCTTCTCTTCTAAATATTAATTGCAAAGTTTTATAATTAGAACAACCGTCAGGGTTCCTTTTTTATCAGTAGCTTAAGTGGTCACATTTTAAGACAAACCTTAAATGTCTTGCTATTTAACCCTTTTTTTATATATATATTTTTTTATTTTAGGATGTAAGTTGTCCTGTCAAGCAAGTGCCTACAGGTAAAAAGCAGGTGCCTTTGAACCCTGACAGCAGCCAAACTAAACCGGGAGCCTTCCCTTCCCTGGCTGTCTCCAGCAATGAGTTTGAGCCTAGCAACAGCCATATGGTGAAATCCTACTCGCTGCTATTCAGGGTGACACGGCCAGGAAAACGAGACATGAACGGATTAATGAATGGAGAGATGAACGAGAACATTGGTAAGGAATACACAGGAAACGAGCGTTCTTTTATAATGCTTTAGAAATGCTTGATCAGTTCGTTTTTTAAAACTTGAAGGAAATCCGCTGTCTGAAGATGCAACCTGCCCTTGTTTTCTGGCTGCTGCTACTGCAGTTTCAAACATGTGCTGCAGTGTGACCTATTGACTGAAGTGTATTGTACCTCTATGGATAGGTGTCAAGAACAGCAAACCCAGTACTCGCATCCAATAGGGTACAACATTCAACTTGATCAAATAACAAATGAGAATTTCTCCCCCTTATGTTATTTGAAACAGGTTATTTTGTTTTGTTACCCTGCACATGCAACAACACAGAGCACAATGCTGGAGTTTTTTGCAGCTTATAACGTTATTACTTTTAGATGTGATTGAAGAGTTTCCAACAAGAAAAAAGAGAAGCTCCTCTTATCATGAAGATGGTGAGAAGACCTTTGTAGCACAAATGACAGTGTTTGATAAAAACAGGTAAATATCTTCCTATAGCCTTTCCATTTGTGTTTCTGACATGATGATTAAGAAGCTATCCAAAGACATTTGTTTTTCTGCAAATCTGCTACGAAGTTAATCATTCTGTATTGGAACAGGTTGCTGTGTCCTAACAGCAGGACAATCCAAATTCTGTGAAGTGGTGCTATTTTAAAATCCCACATTCAGTCGTGCTTTTATCAGAAATGTAAGGAGTTATGTGGAAAGTGTTTCTCATTTAGTCTGTTTTACTCAAGGTGGATGTCTGTTTTCTAATAATCAGTGAAATTTTGCTATTGGGAATTTCCTAAGTGCTTAATATTTTAAAAGGTTGAGTGAAGACCTTTTTTATTTTATAGTAAAGGTAAAGGACATTTAAATGTTCTTACGAAAATGTTTTACAAAAAAATATGCCGTACTCATTTAGGAAATGTTCCCAGTTTTTGTTCCTGAAACACCAATGCTTTATTTGCAGGCGCTTGCAGCTCCTAGATGGGGAATATGAAGTATCAATGCAGGAGATGGAAGAATGTCCTGTGAGCAAAAAAAGAGCTACGTGGGAAACCATTCTTGATGGAAAGGTAGTGGCTGGCTGGTATCGTTGTGTAGCACTTACTACTTTCTGTCGTTTCCTTTTGGCTGGTGGTGAGGGCTGAGGGTTCAGACTTTGAGGAGTTTTTGGTTTTGAGTCAACATTTCCAGACACACTATTTGGTAAATTCATTTAGGATGATTTTAAATATGGTACCTAGTTGCATTGATTTTTTATTTATTTGTTTATTTATTTATTTATTTATTTATTACTTAATGTAACCACGCTAAAGATCTATCTATCTATGTGTGTGTGTGTGTGTGTATATATATATATATATATATATATATATATATATATATATATATATATATATATATATATATTATATATATATATGTTTTTTTTTTTTTTTTTTTTATTAATTCACTCATTTCCATTTGTTTTGTTATTTCAGAGGCTGCCACCATTTGAAACATTCTCTCAGGGTCCTACGCTCCAGTTCACTCTGCGGTGGGCAGGAGAATCTAATGAGAAATCTACTGCACCTGTTGCCAAACCTCTCGCAACTCGGAATTCGGACACCGCCACTCTCGAAAGCAAGCCAAGCTCTCTCAAGCCAACGCAGGCAATGGGTAAGACTAAGATTGCCAGTCTTCATTTTTATTTTATTTTTTCCTTCCTACAGCTTTGAAATGTACATTGTCCAAGCAGTTACCAAATATACAGTGATGTAGAACTGCATGTATAAAGTGTGAAAGGAAGTTTCTCATGGAAAGAGATGTGGACAACCTCATAGCTTGCAGTGCGATGACAATCGAGGCGTACTCCATCTTTCTTTTATTGCATTAAACTGTTTATAAACACAGAGCTCCTTTTTTTCCCCCCAAAGAATTGCAATCTCCAAACTCAACAGTATATGATCTTAACCTTACTTTTTTCTGTTTTAAAAGCTGTTAAAGATTCATTGACTACAGACCTTCAGGTAAGAAGGGAGCAGATTCTATGTGAGCCTCGACAGAAGCTGCGAATATTTTATCAGGTGAGTCATACTTCCGAGTTGGCTGCGAAGGCTAGTTGTGATCTTTGGTGATTGATGCATTCACACCTGTGTCAATGGTCAGTGTGTTTAGTGTGATGGTGTGCTTCTGTTTTCTAGTTCCTTTACAACAACAACACAAGGCAACAGACGGAAGCAAGAGATGACTTGCATTGCCCTTGGTGCACACTCAACTGCTGCACGCTATACAGCCTCCTCAAACACCTCAAACTCTGCCACAGCAGGTTTATCTTTAACTATGTGGTAAGCATTTCCACAGGGTCTACTTCCCCGGCCTTGTTAGAACAAGAGGACAGCGCTCCGCAGAGAAAGCTCGGTGCTCTAGATAGTCAGTCGCTGAAACACGTTTGGACTTGCATAACACTTTGTGATATACAACTGTGTTCTGTTCTGCTCGCAGTCAAGTTGGTAACTTTTCCTTTCGTATTGCAGCCTCATCCAAAGGGTGCTAGGATAGATGTTTCTATCAACGAGTGCTACGATGGCTCGTACGTGGGAAATCCTCAGGATATTCACAGTCAGCCAGGATTTGCCTTCAGCCGTAATGGGCCAGTGAAGAGAACGCCCGTCACACACATCCTTGTTTGCCGGTGAGGGAATATGTTGGCATAGTAAAACCCTTAAGCACAATTACATTGCCACCCATTTCAATCTTGAGCAGTTCAAGTTTGTGTTTTCTCTCCCACTTCTATGCATTCTTAGAAATGTGAATACCCCATTCTAGCAGGGATACCTGTTTGTAATAACTCTATATTCATCACTTCATAATGTAGTAAGATCAGCTGTTGCCAACAGTAAAACTAGAATACTGTCGATTTAGATACATACTGCCAGTTGGGGATAGTGTTCACTTTTCACTAAGTTGTGCATGTTTTTATTTTTCTGAAAAGTGGTTTGTTGAATAAACTGCTTCTCCCCTCCCAAACGAAACCTGTTACTTGCAACCCAATGCTTTATTGTAAAAAAAATAAAAAAAACCTCTATTTGATTGGATTTTCAGGCCGAAGCGCACAAAGCCCAGCCTGTCAGAGTTCCTGGAATCTGAAGATGGAGAGATGGAGCAGCAGCGCACGTACATCAGTGGACACAACCGGCTGTATTTCCACAGCGACGCCTGCCTGCCTCTCCGTCCGCAGGAAATGGAGGTGGACAGTGAGGATGAGAAGGACCCGGAGTGGCTGAGAGAGAAAACCATCACTGTAAGTAAAGGGTTCTGTTATTTACCAGCACTTGCTCAATGGGATATTTGTATATAATTGCTACATTCTCTGTTCAAAATGCTACTTGGGAAGTGTGTTCAGCCAGTACTTAACAATAACTGGTTTTGTTTTTTCTGCAGCAAATTGAAGAGTTCACGGATGTGAATGAAGGAGAGAAGGAAGTTATGAAACTCTGGAACCTTCATGTTATGAAGTACGGGTATGTTATTGATACATCACACATTTATAAATGGGTTATAGAATGGCATTTATCTTTTTTTTCAAATAATTTAATAAGGACACATTAACAGCTGTACCTTTTGCACATCACATATCTAGATCTATATCACAGTCCAATCCAATTCAAGAGTGTGCAGCGGTTTGTTTAACAATGTATCTCGAACACTGGACAGTCCTACAAAGTGTTTTGCATTGCCTGCCTTAAATGGGGCTTATATATGTAGATCTCCAGAAGTGATGGTGTCCTTGTATTGAGAGAACTATAATATGTGCCTACATTGGTTTTTTTTGTTTTTGTTTTTTTTCTCAGATTCATTGCTGACAATCAAATGAACCAGGCCTGCATGCAGTTTGTTGAGAAGTGCGGGCAACAGATAAACGAAAAGAATTTGTGTCGGAACTTTCTGCTTCACCTGGTCAGCATGCACGACTTCAACCTTGTCAGCATAGTCACCATAGATAAAGCAATGGCCAGACTTCGGGAAATGCAACAAAGGCTTGAAAAGGATGACCTGGCAGAAAAACCGAGCCCGCTGCCCACCGATGAACCAGACTGGGAAAACAGCAGTGGCATCGAGACCCCCACTAGCGAGAGGAATTCTGAAACTGACATTTCTGCCTCAGGAGTTCCAAAACAAAACAAACGACAGAAACTCTGAAACCACAGGACTTTATAGACTGAAACATTGGAGCTGGTGGGGGGTGGGGGGGGGGGGGGGGGGGGGGGGGGGGGGGGGGGGGGGGGGGGAGGAAGGTCGTTCTAAATTAAAGAAGAATAATGAAAAACAGATTCCAAACGGGCACTAGGTATCAAGTATATAAAAATCAATGTTGGGCTGTTGTATTGCTGTTTACTACAACCAACACAGACATGGATTGTGTGTGTGTGTGTGTTTTATATATATATATATATATATATATGAATACACTAAAACCGTTTAGGATCATAGCTGGTTTTGCTTCTATTTATTGTAGGAATGTTCAAACTGGTTACTAAACATGTATTGCATACAGACGGTTTTCATGTAATATGTCATATTGAACTACAAAAAATAATTTATCGTAATGAAATGCACAATTTTGAATGTGCGCTTTGCTGTTAACGGTAACAGCCCTTTGATTTGTTTCATGTATATTAGCACTTGTCTTGTCCTGGGTGCCTGTTTGGAAATACTTCTCCTTTTATATATAAATATATTTTGATTTAGAAAAGTTTTCTGACTTTTTTTGCTGGCAATTTTTTAAATTTCTTTTGGTTACATGTGTGATGCGCTCGGCTGGTGTGTTATTAAAACTTGAACCTACATGCAGTCGGTCAACAGTTTTTTTT